>NW_027495328.1:0-211572 GCF_021521415.1 Bidens hawaiensis | reverse complement strand
TAAGATCACTGATCCTAAGACAATATTAAGGGGTGACAAAGGTGGATGGATCCTCTTTTCATAGGGATGAAGCCTTTGATGCCCATATCTTTATTTTCCCTGCACTTTATAAACAATTAGTAACACATGCTTAACTCGGGTGGATGGTCCTTCTTTTGTATGGTGAAACCCGGGTTAAGGATTTTCGTAAGTCCAGGTGACTTATTAAAAATAATAACTTAAAACTTTGACTACGTACGTGCTGTTTATTATCCTGAAAGTATATTTGTTATAGTCTTAGTTTTATTAAAAGTTTTTAGAAAAGTGTCAAGGGTAAATTATCCTTGAAAAAACAGATTAAGAATCCTGGATCCTTACATCAATAAAGTTATAAAGATAAAAACCGAATAAATATAAATTGATAAGTAGAAATCATACCATAAGGTCTGATTAGACCTAAAATACCACAAGTGTTGATATCTCCATGATCCTTGTAGTTTGACTTAGGATACCTGATGCATATTACTTATCATATTAACTAGGATTAAACCCAACAAACTAGGGACAAGTACAAAATAAACTGGGGACAAGCCCGTGTATCTGGGGACAAGCCCGTGAACTGGGGACAAGCCCTAAAACTGGTTACAAGCCAAAAAACTGGGGACAAGCCCAAACTAGGGACTGGCCCAAAGATACGGATGTTAACTACGGACTCGGGCAAACCGGAATTTAGCTCAAACGTGAGTGACGTGAAAACGACAAAACCTTAGGTATGGTATGTCTACCATAATTCGTAGGATCCTCCATATAGCCGAAAGCAATGAAATTGTCAGCCACTAAGCGTGTACTGGTCCCACTTCCTGGAACTATACTTTGGATAACATGCACTACAGGCGAGAGTGTAGAATCCCTAATTCGTAATAAAAGTGAAAACCTTTAAACCTTGGAAGATATGGCCATCGAGGGTCATAGCTTAATAACAATGTACCTTGAGTGTGAGGAAGAGGTGGCCAACCTCTTAGTCATTGAACCTCTTATTGAATTCTGCATTGTTACTTAAAGCTTGGAAACAATAAATGATAAGAATATATTATCCTTTAGTTAGTAATGTAAATTTGAAATAAATAAATAACAGAATAAAATTTACCAACTTGAGGATCCTCAATCCTTAAAGGATCCACGATCCTGGCTAGATAAAATACTTCTTACGATGGATGGAATTCCATGATCTTGGTAGACGGTCACCTTCCATGGTAAGTAGATGACATCCCCCCTTTCCTGCTTCTGATTCGATCAAGTAGGGGCATTCCCACTTAGGTGCTAGCTTTCCATATGCGGGATTAGTTGTATTCTGGAAATCTTTCCTAAAGACTAGATCTCCTTCTTGAAATATTCGAATTATGATGTTCTTGTTGTATGCCCCAGCTACCCTTTGTTAATATGCTACCATTCTGATCTTTGCTAAGTCTCTGAGCTCATCAACAGTATCTAGATCTTGGAGAAGAATTTCATTATTGGCTTGAGGATCACGGATGCTTGTTCTAGCAGTAGGAACCACCATTTCTATAGGTATTACGGCTTCCCATCCAAATACCAATGAGAAGGGTGTTTGTCCTGTTGCATCCTTTGGTGTTGTTCTATCAGCCCAAAGAACATAAGGAAGCTCCTCAATCCACTTGCCTTTCTTGGATCCTAGTTTCTTCTTCAAGTTGTTTATGATAATCTTGTTGCTTGATTTTGCTTGACCATTGGCTTGAGGGTGAACTGGTATAGAAGTGATCATCTTGATGCCCCAACTGTCACAAAAGTTAGTGGTTCTTTTCCCGATAAACTGGGAACCATTGTCACAGATAATTTCTAAAGGAATACCAAATCTAGTAATAATATTTGTTTTAATGAAGGATATCAACTCTTTCTCGAGGAGTTGTACAAAAGCTTCTGGTTCCATCCATTTCGAGAAGTAATCAGTCATGACAATCATGAACACCTTTCCTCCTTGCGCTTTAGGTAGCTTACTGATGTATATTAGAATTATACATCTTTTTAGCATCAAATAATCTCTAAAATCTGCAGCTTTTATCAAATAACATCGCTGAGAAGGCTACTTATCGTAATAAAATTCAAATTCAGGTAAACCCAAGCTTCAAACGAAGAAACAAGCGAAAAGACAATAAAATATGGTAGAAAACACAAGAGAAACAAGAAACAACGCCCCCATGCTTCAGAACACAAGAAAATACAAAAATCTACAAGAAAAGACAAACACTAAAGACAAAAGCACGGGGTCGTGCCTCCTTGACCACGGGGCCATGGTCACCTTCAGATAAGACAAAAAGTATTTAAACACATGTCAATAAAAATCAAGGGGGCGTGCCTCAGAAAGCACACCCCCGTGGTGAGTCATCATGTACGATCTAACAACATGCAACTGGGACAACGTGGACACGGGGCCGTGCTTCTCTCTACAGACAGCCTATAAATAGTGGAGCATGTTGCACTCATTTGGTGTGCCTTGAAGAGAGATCTATACAGTTTTCAATAATAAAAACACCCACTAACACTCATATTGAAGATCTTGTGGAGAGTTTGAAGGCTTGGAGATCATCATCATCCATTATCATCATCCATCATCATCATTAAGGGAGATTCATCCACACGTGGTTAGATTATTCTAGTTTGATCATGTGTTTGTTATCTTCATCTCTTTTGATGTCGTTAACCATGCTCATTATGATCTAAACTTCATTCAATATCTAAATTATATGAAGAAGCTTTGTTTTACTTGATGATTATATTGAACATGTGGTTTAGTTTAAGAAAGTACATGGTTATTTTGCAATTATCCTTTGATGAAAAATGTTTTATCACTTTAGTTCAATAAATCAAAGTTGATGATTAACAGTCATTCATGATTTACTCATGTTCTTGGAGTCTAGAAATGGTAAAAAGAATAATTTAATAACCTATTTAAGATAAAAATGGATCCTTATATTGTACTTAGAAATTATGAGATATAAGCTATGATCTATTTCTCTAGTTTTGATAATTCTGAAATAACATCGTTAACACGATTGCTTAGGTTATAATGCTAGTTAAAGAAATCATATGTTAACGGAATGTGTAACTATAACCTACTTAAATCAACCTAGGTGAGGTTGTGTGACTAAACTATAACCACCCGAAGTTTTTAGAATTGGTATTTGTGAAATCAAATTCAATCATAATCTTTCTACTTTATTAAACTACTTGCCAACTCAAATTGACATTCTCATGGTAAAAATGACATTAGGAAAGTGTTGACTCTAAAATACGCATGCTACTTTCTTTTATGTCATAGGATATGATCACTTAGAAATGAGGGGCTATTCTATCATACATTATTACGGCAAGTTTATCCCATGTTTACTTTATAATCACCAAGGACAAATGGAGTGGATTCTCGGATTTAAATGGTAACCTTCATATATTTGAAACACTCATTTAGAATTTTTCTTCTTGGTCACCTATATGTTATATATATTATATATAAATATTTATATTCAAAAATCAAACAAAAATGACTAAAACTCTCCGATTACATTAAAACGAAGATTCTTATTAGAAACATTTGTGTCCACGGATGGATACTTGGTTCTTACCAATACTATCCTATATATACGATATGTACGCTTGCCTATTTTGTGTGTGCTTAGTTTTAGTAGAAGTCACTTTTATAAATTTAAAACACGATCTTGTGCAAAATTTAAATCTCCTACTCAATATAATATTTACCAACACCGCACGCACGCATCAAGTTTTTGGCGTCGTTTCCGGGGACACGGTACGTTTCTAAGAACGATCAAAGTTTTAATTTAATCATTGTTTATTATTGTACAAAATTTTTAACTTTCATTTCATTTAAATATTTTTTTCTAACTATTAAATTATATATTTTTAAGGCTAGCCTAACTTATATTAATTAGCTTATATATTAGTTTAGTTTTAGAATAACTTAGACTAACTTTTAGTGTAACCTCAACTAACCTTTAGTTTGATTTAAATAGTTTCAATTTGATTTAATCCCATGTATGACCTCTACATTCGAGCCTGAGCTTGTTTCTCGAATTTCTGAACCAGAACGACTCGTTCGTCGATGAACACGTAAACGGACTGCAGAAACTGCCGATACAATCAAAGACGAGTCAGTAGACACCACCACATCAGTAGAAAATCAAACCGAAGAAATGATGGCAGCCCAAAACAACGAACCGAACATGAGCCAGTATGCCAAGGCAACTCTCGAAGGCTACGACAATGGAGTGGCTCCACCCGAAATCACCAAAAATTTCAAAATCAAATCAAGAACCATTCATATGGTGGAAAATTCAGTTCAATTTCATGGTCTCCTCGACGAAGACCCTTTTTCTCGTATATCTCGATTCTTACGAATCTGCGGAACCTTTATAATTCAAAACTATTTAGAAGATCAGATCAAACTCAAACTCTTTCCTTTCTCTCTCAGGGGTCAAGCCTTAGAATGTATAGAATCTCTCCATTCTGGTTCCATCACCACTTGGGACCAGATGGTTGAACAGTTTCTCCTCAAATATTTTCCACCTGATAAGACTGCCAAATACCGAGCCAGCATTACCGGATTCCAGACCGGTGCTGATGAATGACACGCAACATGCGAGAGATATAAAAGTCTTCTCAGAAGATGCCATATCATTGACTGAGTGCATGGTTGTAAGTACAAACTTTCTTTGACGCAAAATCCAGTCAAAACAAATAGGCCATCGACCAAGTCGCCGGTGGTGACTTGGGATCCAAGTCACCTAACAAAGCATTTGAAATCATGGAGAAGGCAACAAAGAAGAGTTTCGCTTATAACCCACCAAGATCTACACCAACACATAAAGGATTGCACCATGTCGATTCCAACACTCTTGTCACCGCACAACTTGAAGCCCTTTTAAAAAATTCAGAACATTCAAAAACCAAGATCACCTATGATACCTGTGGGGGAACTCATAAGGCAAGTGACTGCAAAAAAGGCATTATGGCCATGGAAGAAGTTGACTTCATCGCCCGTCAAAACAACGTTTTCGACAATAACTACAATCCAGGATGGAGAAACCACTCGGATATTAGTTGGAAGGACCGAGGTAACACTCAAACCCTATCCGGATTCGAAAAAAGAACGATGAATCAATCCTTCCAGCCTAAACCACAATTTCAAGACCAAAGTTCGAGTAGCCATCAAAATCCGAGCTACTAAAATATCGAAGAAGTGTTGATCCAAATCATGACCAAAACAAATGAAGCAGAAAAGTAGGCCGACTCAAGAGCTGTTGATATCAGCGGAGTATTATTGAAACATGAAGCTGACCTAAAAGGTCAACAAGCATCACTGCAGAATCTAGAAACACAAATCGAACAAATTGCCCGAAAATTATATCAAAGACCACCTGGCACTCTCCCAAGCAACACAATCACCAACCCGAATGCGACAGCTAACGCTGTTACACTCAGAAGCGGTACAACCAATGTTGCCTCACCAACTTCAGAACCGGTTATAGAAAAGGGAACCACTGGCAAAACGCAGGAAGTACTTATTCCAATAGGCACCATACAACCTAAGGAACCAATGCGAACTTATGTTCCACCAATTCCATACCCTAGATGGCTGAAACAGGAAAAATTGGAAGTTTAGTACCGGAAGTTTTTAGATATCTTCAAATAACTCCACATCAACACCTCTTTCGTCAAAGCCATTGCTCAAATGTCGAAATATGCAAAGTTTCTTAAAGAAGTGTTGACCAACAAAAGGAAGCTGGAGGAGCTCTCGCATGTCTCCTTGAGTAAAGAATGTTCAGCTGTCCTCCAAAGCAAGCTGCCGCCGAAAATGACCAATCCAGGGAGCTTTACTATCCCTTGTCTCATAGGAAATTTTCTGTTAGCAATGCCCTGGATGACCTAGGAGCTAGTATTAAGGTAATGCGTTATGTGGTTTTTGGATAAATAGGGATGGGAGAACCAAAGCCCACCCACATGAGCATTCAGTTAGCTGACCGATCCGTTAAATACCCTTGGGGCATTGTTGAAAACATGCTTGTCAAAATTGACAAGTTTGTTTTCCCAGTAGATTTTGTGATTCTAGACATGGAGGAAGACAAAAGTGTACCTTTGATTTTAGGAAGACCCTTCTTAGCCACTGAAAAGGCTATTATTGATGTTTGCACAAGCAAAATCACTCTCAAGGGTCAATGACGAGGCAATCACTTTTGATATAGGAAAATTTATGCAATATCCGCAACATCGATAACACATTATATTGTGTCGACATCATCGATTCTATCGTGAGTTTCTATGTGCGAGATTCCTCCATCACTAACCCACTCGAAACACAAGTCCTAACCGAGACCATCACCATACCCATTTTAGAAAACGAAAATTTCAATACTAACAACAATCAAGAAACATCAGAAGTTGTATGTGAGATCACTAAATGTAATGAAAAACCAAACCCATCAATCGAAGAACCACCAGCCTTAGAGTTAAAAGAACTTCCGAACCATCTCGAATACGCCTTTCTAGAAAAAGACTCTCTACTCCTAATAATTATTTCATCTCACTTTTCTAAAGAAGAGAAAGAAGAGCTTCTTAAGGTTCTTAAAAACCATAAGAAGGCCATCGCATGGAAGATCATGGATATCAAGGGCATCAGTTCTTCCTTTTGTACTCCCAAAATCCTGAAGGAGAAAGAATACAAACCCGTGGTCCAACATCAAAGACGTCTTAATCCTAACATGCAAGATGCGGTGAAGAAGGAAGTAATCAAACTCCTTGATGCCAGAATAATCTACCCAATCTCAGATTTACCTTGGATTAGTCCAGTGCAAGTAGTAACCAAGAAGGGAGGAATGATAGTTGTAATGAACAAGAAGGACGAGCTAATCCCGATGAGGACCATCACAGACTGGTGAGTATGCATTGATTACCGGAAGATTAATGACACCACAAGAAAAGATCATTTTCCACTTCCTCTTATTGATCAAATTCTCGAACGTTTATCTGGAAAAAATGTTCTACTGTTTTCTTGATGGATTCTCCAGATATTTTCAGATTCCCATTGCTCCTGAAGATCAGGAGAAAACCACCTTTACATGTCCATATGGAATCTTCACCTACCGAAGAATGCCATTTGAACTATGTAACGCTCTGACCACCTTCCATCATTTCATGGTGGCCATATTTCATGAAATGATCGAACACTCTATGGAAGTTTTCATGGACGACTTCTCCGTCTTTGGAGACTCCTTCGATCATTGTCTGAAGAACTTAGATAAAATATTGGCTAGGTGTGAAGAAGTGAATTTAGTACTCAACTGGTAAAAATGCCACTTTATGGTCAAAGAGGGCATTGTTCTCGGTCATAAGATATCCCGAGCAGGACTAGAAGTTTACAGGGCAAAAATAGAAACCATATCCAAACTTCCAGCACCAACTTCAGTTAGAGCCATTAGAAGTTTTCTAGGTCATGCAGGATTCTATCGTCGTTTCATAAAAGACTTTTCCAAAATTGCTAGACCTATGACCAAACTTCTAGAGAAAGACGCACCATTTCTCTTCTCTAATGTGACATTCGTCAATTCCGGGTTCTATTTGTATTCATTTGTGTGTTCGTTTTTCAAGTAAACCGACCTTATTTATATCCCGAACATTTCAAATATATAAAATATTGGATTCAATGTTACTAAATCATTTCCACATGTTCAATTTAAAAAACCCCCTTTACGGATTCGAAAACGGGTTTAAAACGATCAAAATACATCAAAAACGAACTTCCGGACGCAAAACAAACCACACTAGACGAGCTGGATCAGCCCCCCCCACCTGGGCACACCATACTGTGCGGCCAGGGCAAGAAAGGCCGTCGCGCATGGCGGCCTCAGGTCTGCAAGTATATTCGGTTGTTGTTGTGTGCAATGTTTTCAGACCCGGCCCGGACGTCGACCAGGACGCCTTACCGGGTCAAAGGTCGGACCGACCCGGGAGGGCGGACCGGTGTCTGACCCGGATTACGTCATAAATAATATAAATATAAATATATATACCTATTAAAAATAATAATTACCAATTTTCAAATACAAGCCGTTCAAAATCAAAAGATGATAGTTCCATTTACATGGATTTTTAAAAGATATGGTAACATTGTTTCATTTAGAGAACCATTCAGGTGGTATGGTTGGTTGCTAGGTTGTTTCAATTAAGTTTCCATCTCGGGTCTTTGCCAGGGTTCGATTCCCACCAAGTAAAATGTTTTTTATATAATAAAAATGAGGGTTTACCGGTTCAACCGGCGGTTCACCGATTCCGGTTGGACCGTGAACCGGCTAACCCGGCCGGGTTTATAGAAAACGGGTAAATCTTGCGAACCGGACCGGAATTCACACCGGGTCCCGGTCTGACCGGTCCGACCGGCCTGTCCGGTCCGGGTTTCAAAACATTGGTTGTGTGTGGTTCATATCACTTTTTACCCAATCCGAATTTTCTACCCATTATACCTCTTGCTTATCCTCTCAACCTTATCCCCTATTATCAAGACCCTTTCCTTCATTCATCCTTGCTCTCACTTCATCTTTACTCCAAGTTCTCTCTCAATGCTTAAGATTCAAAGGTTGTTCTTCATATTCTTAATAGTTGACTTCTCAAGTCAAACTAATCCTAATTTTTCATTCTAACTTGTTCATATAGTTTTACTAACACTTGAATATGGTGGCACAACATATATATAACACACACCCCTTGTTACCTTTGGTAGTTACTTCCCCAATTCCGGTCGGTGAGGTTTCGGACCTTGTAAGGCAAGGCTTCATGGAGGACTTCGTGTTCTTGATATATATACACTTATATAACTTGTTTGCACATACTAACCCTGACTAACTTCTACTCAATTTAGTTTATACATCTTATTTATCAATTTCCATGGTTATGGGATGTAAGAGTCTAGCCTTGGTTCGACCGTAAATAGCTCTAGACCGGAAATCGAACTTTTGTATACTAGCTTTGTTAAAATAGTTGTTTAAACATGTTTAATGTTAGATTTTAGTTTTAAAATATTTTTTTAACAAATTCCTTGATGTTGGGCATGTGGAATCCATCTATGAACTTATTGTGAGATGGAAACCGAACCAAAACCGAACTTTTGTTTAAAGACTTTATTGTTAACTTTTGGTTGTAAAAATTAAGTTTCTTCATTTATAAATTATTATACAAGTTCTTGGATATTTGGGCATGTGGAGACCATCAATGAACTATTTGAGAGATGGAAACTGAACTAAACCGATTCTTACTCGCTTAAGACACGCAAGTGTGTTTTTAACTATCAAGACTTGTATATTTCTTTAGATATAGTTTACTTACTGATTTTAATTATCTTCTTAAATACTTGGAAATGTTGGATCCAACTTGGTCTTATAACAAAGTTTGGACCGACAAAACTGAACACTCACTTAACGTGCGTTGTTAGTTCTTAAACAATAGAACTACATACTTAATTAAGTCTTATTAAGTTTTATTGAGTTATCTCATAACATTAATTATCTTGGAAAGTTGACTTTGGGTTTGACCAATATCATGACCCGAACCAACAACCTGAAGCACTCGTTAAAACCCGTTTTAGTATCTTTATTCCAAAGGGACTTGCATTCTTGCATTTTTACCCACCTTATTACTTAACATAGGTTGAGTAAATATTAAGGTTAGATACTTTAACCCGGTTTCGAGCAAACTTACATTTTAAAGGGTTATTATTATAAATTCTTAAATAATTACATTTTAAACCTTAAACTTTAATTTTTAACAATTCCTATCTTTTTATTTTAAAGATTTCCTAAAACAACCATTCTAATTCAAGGCTTTTACCTTTATTTAGGCCTTGCTCGTTAGACTCGTCCTTCCGTTTTCCCGTCTTTTATCGACCAAGTTTTATACTTGAACTTGAGTACTTTCATTTCCCCGTTTTCCATCTTTCGTTTTGGGGGTGATATTGCATACTTATTTCAATCTAAATGTTTTATACTTGAGTCGTAAACCACAAACTTTATTGTATACTTTACTTAAATAAATGCTCAATTTGGTGTTTTATGCTTACATGCTTATGTGCTTATGTGTTTACCGCTTTTGGTTGGTTGATTCATAAATCCTTGAACTATTTGGTATTCTCTTATAGCACGATGCCGTTAATGTATTCTTATTAACGACCTCACGAAATCCGAATCTATTTGGTATTCTCTTATAGACGGTGCCGTTAATGTATTCTTATTAACGACCTCATATAAATATCCCGTACTATCTGGTATTCTCTTATGGCAGGTGTTGCTAATGTGTTAGTGATCTCATTATCATCCAAATTGTTGCTTTTATTTATTGTTTTGTATACAAGGTTGTGTCATTTCTTATTATATGCATATTGTTCAAAAACCATGAAATTGCTCACCAACTTTTATGTTGACAAACTTTATTTTATGCAATGTTACAGGTTTGACTTTTGTTGACTTGAGGACTTGACGAAAAACATTACCAAGACTATTAGGATATTAGTAAAATGAACAATATAATTGTTTAGTTGTATTCAATTTGTTTGTATGAACGAGATGTGTTGTTTATTGGTTAATGAAATAAAATGAGTTGATTAAATATTGTCGCTATAAATAGTGTCTTGTGTATTTGTCCAATCACGTTGCATCCCGGCATATTTCGCCGCCTTTGGTCGGGGTGTGACATCTAAAGAATGTGTTGAATCATTCAACATATTAAAAGATAAATTTGTCCACGCACCAATGATGACTACACCCGATTGAACCCTTCCATTCGAAATCATGTGCGATGCAAGTGACTTTGTAGTTGGAGCCGTACTCGGACAACGCAAAGGAAAACATTTTCACCCAATCTACTATGCTAGTAAAACTCTCATTGATGCACAAGAAAATTACACCACAACAGAAAAAAGTTATTAACAGTAGTCTTTGCCTTTGAAAAATTTAGATCCTACCTAGTTCTTTCCAAAACAATTGCTTACACCGAGCATGCCGCTATACGATACCTCTTCAACAAGCAAGATGCTAAACCCAGACTTATCCGATGGATTCTACTACTCCAAGAATTCGACATAGAAGTCAAGGACAAGAAAGGAGCAGAGAATGTAGCCGCAAACCATCTTTCACTCTTAGAATGCCCAGCTTTAAAAGAACATCGCAAGGAAATTATTGATGATAATTTTCCACACGAAGTTCTTATGCTTATCCAGGCATTAAAGAAAGAGAAAGATGAAAGTCCTTGGTTTTCTGACTACGCAGATTATCTAGCTTGTGGAATCTTTAGAAAAGGGCTAACTCATCAACAACGGAAGAAATTTTTCTCTGATCTTAAGTTCTACTTATGGGAAGATCCATACTTGTTAAGAATAGGAGCCGATCAGGTTATTCGTAGGTGTGTATCAGGAAAGGAAACCTTAGATATTCTTAAACATTGCCATGAAGGACCTACTGGTGGACACCACAGTACCGCCACCATGGTCAGAAAAGTGTTTGACGCAGGATTCTTCTGGCCCACCATATATAAAGACACACATGCTTTGATCCAAGCATGCGATGCTTGTTAGAGAGCCGGAAAAATCTCAGCCAAAAATGAGATGGCTCAAAAAGGCATTCAAATTTGTGAAGTCTTTGTTGTATGGGGAATAGATTTCATGGGCCCATTTCCTAACTCATTCGGAAATAAGTACATCCTTGTAGCAGTCAACTACGTGTCTAAATGGGTAGAAGCACAAGCTCTTCCCATTAACGATGCTCGAGTAGTTTTGCACGATTTATCAAAAATTTATTTTCACGATTCGGTACTCCAAAAGCCTTAATCAGCGACAGAGGTACGCACTTCTACAATGCCTTGATGGACAAAGTCTTAGCACGAAATGGAGTTCGCCACCGTTTGGCAACACCATTCACCCTCAGACCAGTGGGCAAGTAGATGTTTCGAATAGGGGAATTAAAAGGATCCTGGAAAGAACTATATGATTGAATCGCAAAAATTGGGCAGAAAAGTTAGATGACGCTTTGCGGGCCCTTAGGACAGCCTACAAAACCCCCATAGGAACAACACCCTTCAAACTTGTTTATGGGAAAGCATGTCATCTACCAACAGAACTAAAACACAAAGCTTATTGGGCTCTCAAAGCAGTGAACTTTGATCTAATTCCCGCCGGTAAAAACTGGAAAGATCAAATTCAAGAACTAGAAGAACTAAGAGCACTGGCATATAAATATTCAAGGTCTTACAAAGAAAAGACTAAATGTTTACATGACGCCCATTTAAAAGGAAACAAAAAGTTTGAAGTTGGAAATCGTGTACTGTTATACAACACACGTTTACATTTTTTCCCAGGAAAGTTGAAATCTCGTTGGACAGGTCCACGCATAGATGCATCAGTTTTTCACTATGGGACAATCGAGATCTCAAATTCTGACGGCCACAAGTTCAAAGTTAATGGACATTCGAGATCGTCTTGGAGGTACTAATTCTCCACCAGAATCGATGAACATATTGGAAGTAGGGTCTAGTCAAGACCCTCATTAAACCAGACATTATATATATGTTTAGAAAAATATATAAAATAATAAAAATATATAAAAAAAATAATAAATAAATAAATAAATAAAACTTAAGAAGGTGATAATTCTAGGCGGGGTACGTATGGTATCCCACCCGATTTTCAGTATTATTATCCTTTGGACGTTTGTTGGTTGTGTGCAGTTAGTTTTATGATTTATGTACAGTACATGAAAACGGATGAAAAACAGGGGACGCTCTGTCAAAATTTTGTTGGCGCTTAAGGAAGTTCCTTTCCATTTTACCCACCATACTTCATATGAATCTTATTATTAATCTTTTTATAAATCTTTTCATATTGAAGACAATGTGAGATTCAAGTGTGGGGAGGGGAATTACTTGACCAATTGCTTGCTCAACCAATTATTATATTCTCTAATAATAAAATTTTTGTAGCAAATAAAGACTATTTTTATAACAAAACCAAAAGAAAATCCAAGAAATACTTTTGCAAATAACCAACTAGAAATCAATTATAACAAAAAAAGAGAAAAAAGTAAGAAGAAGTTTTGCAATACTGAGAATAAATTTATGCAAAATATGGCGTTTATACCCAACTCCTTCGTTATTGTGAGATAAACCTCATGCCATATAAATATTTTTTCGGAAGATTTGAGAGAGTTATATGTTTCGTGTGATTTAGAACTTGTCGCAATTATTCATTTCAAGACCGCAAGAAGCGTTGTATAAGGAAGAAGGTAATATTATTACAAACACCTCAAACCATTCTCCAAATTACAAAACCCAAAAACCTTAAACCAAAACCTTAAAACTTTATCCCTCTCACCGGTAAAATACAACACTGGTCTTTTATCGGCAGACCCTAAAGAACTGGAAATGCATTCTTTTGATTTCAATTTCCTTTGCTGCATACATTTTGCAAAACCTAGGTTGCCTCCAGAACTTAGGGAGAGAATCTTTCTCTTAAGAAATGAGGTGAGGAAAAAGTGGCGCCAAAACAAAAAAAGGCCACCATTCTATGGAGTTTCCAAAAGAGCAATGAAAAGAAGAGCAAAAAGATATGAACGATGCTTAGGATGCATAAACTGGTCCCACGAAGGAAGATATAGAAAAGGTCAAAGTCAGTCTCAACATGAATATACTGAACTAATAAGGGTGGGGCTTATTAGGCTAAAAGCCGAACAATCCATTAGAGTTGGGAGTTATGTTCAGTGCAGGATTGAGGAAGAACTAATTCACATCCTCGACAAAACTGGTCTTGACGATCTGACCATAAAAGAGTCACTAGGTTAAAAAAAAGTAACAATCGGGAGAAAGGAGCTAACCGTTGAAGACATCTTAAGACTCCCGACAATCAGCAGAAGTTGTATTTACCATCCTCATTAACCTAAACCCTTGAACCACCACTAAATACCAAATCCCTACTCAAGCAAAACCAGCCCATATTACCTTCTGATCTATGCAACCCTTCATAAAGGTGGAGATTTGAACTTGT
This sequence comes from Bidens hawaiensis, assembly GCF_021521415.1. Taxonomy (NCBI): domain Eukaryota; kingdom Viridiplantae; phylum Streptophyta; class Magnoliopsida; order Asterales; family Asteraceae; genus Bidens; species Bidens hawaiensis. Next base: position 197,489 of record NW_027495328.1, on the reverse strand, counting down.
TACAAGCTTATTTATCACAGGTTACATCTTGTCTAATAGTGTTCACATACATACATCACAGGTATGATCAGATATTATACCGAGTGTGAGTGAACATTGTGAGAACGTGACGTTTTGCATAAACAGAAGCTCATTAAAAATATCACTTTTTTATATATCACTACATATATTCCTATGTCTTAAGGTTGGTTATTTTGTTCCCATTTTCTTGGAACTCTTTTAGGGGATGTTTAAGCTATGGTCCTAACTTGCTATTTTTAGAGAATTGTTTATAAGTAGATTTCTTGAGTACAAGCAATGTTCAAGTGTGGGGATGGATGTACATAAAATTATACATCTTTTTAGCGTCAAATAATCTCTAAAAATTGCAGCTTCTGTCAAATAACATAGCTCAGAAGGCTACTTATCGTAATAAAATGCATATTTAGGTAAACCCAAGCCTCAAATGAAGAAACAAGCGAAAAAACAAAGAATAATGGAAGAAAACACAGGAAAAACAAGAAACTCGCCCCCATGCTCCTGAACACAAGAAAAGACAAAAATCTATAAGAAAAGACAAACACTGAAGAAAAAAGCACGGAGCCGTGCCTACTTAACCATGAGGCCGTGGTCACCTTCAGATAAGACAAAAAGTATTTAAACACATGTCAATAAAAAGCACGGGACGTGCCTCAGAAAGCACACCCGCGTGGTGAGTCATCATGTACGATCTGACAACATGCAACTGGGACACGTGAACACGGGGCCGTGCTTCTCTCTCCAGACAGCCTATAAATAGTGGAACATGTTGCACTCATTTGGTGTGCCTTGAAGAGAGTTCTATACAGTTTTTGCTTATAAAAACACCCACTAACACTCATATTGAAGATCTTGGGTAGAGTTTGAAGGCTTGGAGATCATCATCATAATCCATTATCATCATCCATCTTCATCTTCATCATCATCATCATCATCATCATCATCATCATCATCATTAAGGGAGATTCATCCACATTTGGTTAGATTATTCTAGTTTGATCATGTGTATGTTATCTTCATCTCTTTTATGTCATTAACCATGCTCATTATGAGCTAAACTTCATTCACCATCAAAATTCTATGAAGAAGCTTTGTTTTACTTGATGATTATATTGAACATGTGGTTTTGTTTAGTAAAGTATATTGTTATTTTGCAATTATCCTTTGATGAAAAATGTTTTATCACTTTAACTCAATAAATCAAAGTTGATGATTAACAATCATTCATTATTTACTTATGTTCTTGGAGACTAGAAATGGTAAAAAGAATACTTTGATAACTTATTTAAGATAAAACATGGATCCTTATATTGTACTTAGAAATGATGAGATATAAGCTATGATCTATTTCTCTAGTTTTGAAAATTCTAAAATAACATCGTTAACACGATTACTTAGGTTATCATGCTAGTTAAAGAAATCATATGTTAACGGAATGTGTAACTATAACCTACTTAAATCAACCAAGGGGAGGTTGTGTGACTAAACTATAACCACCCGAAGTTGTTAGAATTGATATTTGAGAAATCAAAGTCAATCCTAATCTTTCTACTTTATTAAAATACTTGCCAACTCAAATTGACATTCTCATGGTAGCATGACATTAGGAAAGGGTTGACTTTAAAATGCGCATGCTACTTTATTTTATGTCATATGATATGCTCATTTAGAAATGAGGGGCTATTCTATTATACATTTTTACGGCAAGTTTATCACAAGTTCACTTTATAATCACCAAGGACAAATGGAGTGGATTCTCGGATTTAGATGGTAACCTTAATATAATTGAAACACTCATATAGAATTTCTCTTCTTGGTCACCTATATATTATATATATTATATATAAGTATTTATATTCAAAAATCAATCGAAAATGTCTAAATCTCTCCAATTACATTAAAACGAAGATTCATTATTAGAAACATTTGTGTCAACGGATTGATACTTGGTTCTTACCAATACTATCCTACATATATTATAGGTATACTTGCCTATTTTGTGTGTGTTTAGTTTTATTAGAAATCACTTTTATAAATTTAAAACACGATCTTGTGCAAAGCTTAAATCTTCAACTCATTATAATATTTACCACAACCGCACACACACATCACTTACCAACAATAACCATGCCCCACTTCATGAAAGGCCATGATATGGATATAGGATACATAGGTTCCGCTGGTTGGTGCAGAATGTTGACCTGTCTTTGACAAGCATCACACTTCTTTGAATACTACATGGCATCTTTCTTCATAGTTGGCCAGAAGTATCCTATTCTTAGAATCCTAGAGAAGAGGGCTCCGCCTGTGACATTTTTCAATTTATCGTATTCGTATTTGTATTTGTATTCGTTAAACCGGCCCGTTTAGTCGTTTCAATGTATTTATTTTTTTATGAGATTTATCAAGTTCTATCAATTTCAATGATTTAAAGTTTGTATCCATTCATTATCTATTCTTATCGTTCAATCTACGAATCTCTAGGACTTAAACATTAATAAAATAATCAAGCTTCAAAAGATTCGAGCATAAAATGTAAACAATCTAAATATATATAAAAGAATATAAAGTTTTATCAAGTTTAGTATACTTTCAAAGTTCAAGGTTTAATATGTAAATAAGGTTTAAAATCAAATTATTAATATTTATAAAGTTAGGGGGCCAAAGTTTAAAGTGTTTAAAATAATAATAATAATAATAAGAAAACACCCAGCCCGTCTCCCCCCTTGTCCCCCGTTTTTCCGACGAGCCGGCGGCGGTGGAGGTGGAACTTCTGGCGACCTTTAAAACCCACGTTCAACGTCCGATTCAATTCGTTAAGTATCCTAAACGTTGTCTCCATCAATAATAAACAATAAAACGCGATTACATTATCCTTTAACAATAAAATAAATTCGTATTAATCACTAAACCCGTCGAATCTTAATCGAAATAATAATAACTCGAATTAAACACGACCTAATCCAATTGACACTATAAAAAGGACCCTTCTTGCGTAAGTATGTTTAGGTTTCTTTAGCATTTTGATCCAAGAATGCAACTTTTACAAAACCCGAACCCTTTATTAAAACTGCTAATATATATACATATATATATATGTATATATAAAATCGTTATGACTTTATATACACTAAACCGTCAAATGTTATACTAAATTATACCTATAACGCTAAAACCCTGTAAACATTATATAAAAATCTAATTGTAAACTCATACATAATATTATAATAATAGACTATTAAATCCGTTAAACTGAAGCATTATTAGACGTTAAAAGGTATAAAAATATATAACTATACATACAACCATGATACATGAACTTTAAAAACCAACCCTTTTATTTTCCATTATTTAGTTAGTAATTATAGTGTTTATTATTTTAGCTCGCGAGATTCGATCCTTCGGTTTCATATAACGCGCTTTCTGTTTCGTTTCCAAGTTGTCCTACCACTTTCAAAGTTGAGTTTTTCACACACCCCTTTTTTTACTCTTTTATTGTTTTTGGAGTAGCATATGTATCCTACAAAAACCCAATTGTTAATGATTTTGCTTTCAAACTACAATTCATACATGGACCTGCGTGCTTACCTGTTACTTGCTCAATATTACTTGTTCATTGATTACTTCAATATAGTATGATCATACGCCACCCTTTGCACTCAAGACCTTGTTGTTATGAGTGGAAAATGGCCTCATTAACCTAGTACATTGGTGCACAATCCCAATTGAAAAGGACCTTATTTGCTTTCACGAGTTTCATGAAATTGTATGGTTTTTATGTATTATATAAAAAAATGTGTGAAATCACCAACTATTATATAATCCCCGTCCCAAGGTTCCGCAAGACTTACAATACACAAACAAACTGTTTATAACCTCAAATTCGTTCACCCATATCCGATTTCGGCCAAGGTTCGTTCGTCGTTTTTCCGGCGCCGTCCAAGGTAATTTTTACATGGTTTTGATTAGTTTCAACCCAACTATCAAAACGCCTAACATAAAAAAAAACATACAATCAACAGATTAAGAGCATTAGATCTAGGGTTTTAAATGAGGAAGAAGATGAAGTTAAAGAGTTGTTTAAATTAAAATTTTTCCATCTTTTAAACAAATATCTGTTTGGTCCAGTGGTTCCGTATGTTGTTTGTGGTCGTGGAGACCTAGGTTCAAACCTGGGTCACAACAGACCCATTTATTTATTTTTAAAACTGTTTTTATTAATTATAATATATTTTCAAAACCATTTTTACTAATTATAATAAATCAAATATATGTTTATAATTTTTATAGAATAACGAAAATCATTTTTATAGTTAAATAAAAAGTGTTTTAGGTTTCTTTAGCATTTTGATCCAATAATGCAACTTTTACAAAACCAGAACCCTTTATTAAAACTCCTAATATATATATATATATATATATATATATATATATATATATATATATATATATATACATATATATGTATATATAAAATCGTTATGACTTTATATACACTAAACCGTCAAATGTTATACACTAAACCAAAACGTACTTACGCAAGAAGTATGTAGCATTCGTTGCCCATGTGGTGGAAAAAAAGAAGAGAAAAATTGAGGACATTCCTGTTGTTCGTGAGTATTCTGAGGTGTTTCCCGATGATGTCTTTGGTCTTCCTCCTATTCGTGATATTGAATTTCGAATTGATCTCATACCTGGTGCAACCCCGATTGCAAGGGCTTCTTATCATCTTGCACCCTCCGAGATGCAAGAATTGTCTAACCAGCTCAAAGAACTTATGGATAAAGGGTTCATTCGCCCTAGTTCATCTCCATGGGGTGCACCCGTTCTTTTCGTCATGATGAAAGATGGATCCTTCCGTATGTGCATCGATTACCACGAGCTCAACAAACTCACAATCAAGAATCGCTATCCTTGCCTCGTATTGCTGATCTTTTTGATCAACTCCAAAGAGCTTCATGCTTCTCAAAGATTGATCTTCGTTCGGTGAATCATCAACTACGCGTGCATGAAGATGACATACCCAAAACGGCTTTTCAGACTCGTTATGGGCATTACGAATATAGGGTTATGCCCTTTGGGCTAACCAATGCACCAGCGGTGTTTATGGACCTCATGAACCGCGTATGCAAACCTTACTTAGATAAATTCCTAATTGTTTTTATTGATTACATTCTTATTTATTTAAAGTCCAAAGCCGAGCACGAGAAACATCTTCATTCCATCCTTGATCTCTTAAGGAAGGAACAACGTTATGCTATGTTCTCAAAGTGTGAGTTCTGGTTGAAAGCTATTCCGTTCTTAGGGCATACAGTAAACGAAAAGGGTATCCATGTTGACCCAGCAAAAATCGAAGCCGTTAAGAATTGGAAAACTCCAACCACTCCTACCGAAGTTCGTTCATTTCTTGGACTTGCGGGTTATTATCGTCAAGAATGGGGGTCAAAGCAAGATGAAGCTTTTCAAACTCTTAAACGCATGCTTTGCGATGCACCGATCCTTGCACTTCCTGAGGGCAATGAGGATTTTGTTGTCTATTGCGATGCTTCCAACCAAGGCCTCGGTTGTGTCCTTATGCAACGAGGTAAAGTTATCACATATGCTTCGCGACAAATTAAGGTTAATGAAAAGAATTATACAACGCATGATATCGAACTCGGTGCTGTTGTATTCGCGTTGAAATTTGGAGATATTATATCTATGGCACTAAGTGCGTGGTATTCACCGACCATAAGAGTCTTCAACATATTTTCGACCAAAAAGATCTAAACATGCGACAACGACGATTGGCCGAACTACTTAGCGACTACGACTGCGAAATTCGTTATCACCCTGGGAAAGAGAATGATGTAGCCGACGCCCTTAGTCGAAAGACCCATGTGAAATCAATTCTGCTTCATTGTGTGACCGTTCAAACCGATCTCCAACTTCGTATCTTTGATGCCCAACATGTCTCTGTCACCGAGGGTAATATGTACGAAGAAATGTCCCGTGGTGCCGAGAATCAACTTGAAACTAAGCGCGATGGTTTGTTGTATTACCTCGATCGTTTATGGGTTCCTAATCGTGACGATCTTCTCACATTCATCGTGTACGAAGCTCATAAGTCTCGATATTCCATTCATCCCAGTGCGTTTAAGATGTATTTTGATTTGCGGACCACATTTTGGTGGCCCAGTATGAAGAAAGACATCGCATTATATGTGGGAAAATGCCTTACTTGCACTAAAGTTAAGGCCGAGCACCAACGACCATCTGGTTTGCTCGTTCAACCACACATCCCTGTTTGGAAATGGTAAGATATCTCTATGGATTTTGTGTTCAAACTTCCGACCACTCGAAACCGACACGACGTATATGGATTATAGTTGACCGTTTGACTAAATCTGCTCATTTCATCCCGATCAATGAAAAGTTTTCGGTTGATCAACTCGCTCATATCTATGTTCAGCGTATTGTTTGTCGGCATGGTATACCTTTGCGTATCATTTTCGATCGCGATAGTCGTTTTACTTCTCACTTCTGGTCATCACTTCAAAACACGTTGGGAACTCGATTGGATCTTAGCACCGCCTATCATCCCCAAACCGATGGGCAATCTGAGCGCACGATTCATACGCTCGAAGACATGCTTAGGTCATGTGTCATGGATTTCGGTGGAAACTGGGATTCTCATCTTCACTTGATTGAGTTCTCGTACAATAATAGTTATCATTCGAGTATCCGCATGGCTCCGTTCCAAGCTCTCTATGGTCGTAAATGTCGATCACCTATTTTTTGGAGTAAAATTGGTGAAACCCAAATCACCGGCCCGGAACTTGTTCAAGAGACTACTGATCGAATCGCTCAAATTCGACAAAACCTCTTAACCGCTCGTATTCGTCAAAAGAGTTATGTTGATAACCGACGAAAACCTCTCACGTTTAATGTTGGTGACCGTGTCCTTCTCAAGGTATCTCCTTGGAAAGGTGTTGTTCATTTTGGAAATAAAGGCAAACTATCTCTTCGTTTCGTTGGACCTTTCAAGATTCTTGCTCGTGTTGGTAGTGTTGCTTACACACTCGAACTTCCTCAAGAGCTTTCTAACGTACATCCGACGTTTCATGTTTCAAATATTAAGAAATGTCTTGCTAAAGGAAATCTCCATGTACCACTCGACGAAGTGCGCATCGATGAGACAATGCATTTTGTCGAGAAACCGGTGGAAATCATGGATCGCAAAAACAAGGAAACTAAGCGAAGTCGTACCTTTGGTAAAGGTTCGTTGGGAATCCAAGCGTGGCGCTGAATTCACCTGGGAGCTAGAGGATAAAATGCGAAAAAAGTATCCTTATCTTTTTGTTACAGATTCTTCTACTTAATGTCGGGACAAAATTCTCAAAAGTAGGGAATGCTGTGACATTTGTCAATTTATCATATTCGTACTTGTATTTGTATTCGTTAAACCGACCCGTTTAGTCGTTTTAGTGTATTTTTTTATGAGATTATCAAGTTATATCAATTTCCAATGATTTAAAGTTTGTATTCATTCATTATCTATTTTTATCGTACAATCTACAAATCTGCGAGCCTTAAACATTAATAAAATAATCAAGCTTCAAAAGATTCGAGCATAAAATGTAAACAATCTAAATATATACTAAAGAATATAAAGTTTTATCAAGTTTAGTATACATTCAAAGTTCAAGGTTAATATGTAAATAAAGCTTAAAATCAAATTATTAATATTTATAAAGTTAGGGGGGCAAAGTTTAAAGTGTTTAAAATAATAATAATAATAAGAAGAAGAAAACACCCAACCCGTCTCCCCCCTTGTCCCCCGTTTTTCCGACGAGCCGGCGGCGGCGGAGGTGGAACTTCCGGCGACCTTTAAAACCCAATTTCAACGTCCGATTCAATCCGTTAAGTATCCTAAACGTCGTCTCCATCAATAATAAACAATAAAACGCGATTAAATTCACCTTTAACAATAAAATAAATTCGTATTAATCACTAAACCCGTCGAATCTTAATCGAAATAATAATAACTTGAATTAAACACGACCTAAACCAATTGACACTATAAAAAGGACCCTAATCCCCGTCCCAAGGTTCCGCAAGACTTACAATACACAAACAAACTGTTTATAACCTCAAATTCGTCCACCCATATCCGATTCCGGCCAACGTTCATTCGTCGTCTTTCCGGCGCCGTCCGAGGTAATTGTTACATGGTTTTGATTAGTTTCAACCCGACTATCAAAACCCCTAACATAAAACAAACAAACAATCAATAGATTAAGAGCATTAGATCTAGGGTTTTAAATGAGGATGAATATGAAGTTAAAGAGTAGTTTATATTAAACAGTTTCCATCTTTTAAACAAATATCTGTTTGGTCCAGTGGTTCCATATGTTGTCTGTGGTCGTGGAGACCCGGGTTCGAACCCGGGTCACAACAGACCCATTTAATTATTTTTAAACCATTTTTATTAATTATTATATATTTTCAAAACCATTTTTATTAATTATAATAAATCAAATATATGTTTATAAATTTTTATAAAATAACTAAAATCATTTTTATAGTTAAATAAAAGGTGTTTTAGGTTTCTTTAGCATTTTGATCCAATAATGCAACTTTTACAAAACCCGAACCCTTTATTAAAACTCCTAATATATATATATATATATATATATATATATATATATATATATATATATATATATATATATATATGTATATAAAATCGTTATGACTTTATATATACTAAACCGTCAAATGTTATACTAAATTATACCTATAATGCTAAAACCCTGTAAACATTATATAAAAATCTAATTGTAAACTCATACATAATATCATAATAATATACCATTAAATCCATTAAACTGAAGCATTATTAGACGTTTAAAGGTATAAAAATATATAACTATACATACAAACCATGATACATGAACTTTAAAAACCAACCCTTTTATTTTCCATTATTTAGTTAGTAATTATAGTGTTTATTATTTTAGCTCGCTAGATTCGATCCTTCGGTTTCATATAACGCGCTTTCCGTTTCGTTTCCAAGTTGTCCTACCACTTTCAAAGTTGAGTTTTTCACACCCCCCTTTTTTTGCTCTTTTATTGTTTTTGGAGTAGCATAAGTATCCTACAAAAACCCAATTGTTAATGATTTTGCTTTCAAAGTACAATTCATACATGGACCTGCGTGCTTACCTGTTACTTGCTCAATATTACTTGTTCATTGATTACTTCAATATAGTATGATCATACGCCACCCTTTGCACTCAAGACCTTGTTGTTATGAGGGGAAAAGGGCCTCATTAACCGAGTACATTGGTGCACAATCCCAATTGAAAAGGACCTTATTTACTTTCACGAGTTTCATGAAATTGTATGGTTTTTATGTATTATATAAAAAAATGTGTGAACTCACCAACTATTAAGCTAGTTGACATTATTTTAAACATATGTTACATGTATGCTTATTAGAGGATGAAACAAGAGAAGACACTAGACATAGGATTATCAATAACAAAGTTTTTGACTTGTTTATTTCCTTGTAATTTTCTTATTTGCAAAAGTACTTGTTATTTGAGTCATCAATGAAATAATGATAATGTTGCCACTTAATAGTGTTACATGTGTTTTGGGTAATCTGTACGTCGCACCCGGGCGTATTCCGCTTTAGCCGGGGTTACACCGCCTTCAGTGTGATTATCACAATCACCTTTGTGAAAGTCTTTGAGTACCTCTTGGATTTCAAGTTCCTCAATACACCTCAAGTATGTACATGCAAGAGATTTCCTATACAAAATATCATGTAAAAAGATGTATTGTGATACCTTATGTTTAAAGGTTTTAGGGTTTTATGTGTCGGGGATCTCTCCATCTTGAATGAATTTCTTGATCGGGAGGATCCAAAATCCTTGATTATTTGGGGTTAATGGATCCCAAAGCACAATCTCTTTGTTAGTTGTTATCTCCCCAACTTCTTGTTCTACTATTGCTGGTGAGAGTATATGGATGATCGGAATTTTCGTAGCTTCCGGAACCTTCAAAGATGATGCTAGATTTGCTAAGGCATCTTCCCCAAAATTTTCTTTCTTTGGTACCTGTATAATACTAAAAGAATCGAAGAACTTTGACAGTTCTTTCACAACGTCTAGATATTTAATTAGTTTTTCTCCTTTAACAGCATATGAGCCATTAAAGTGGTTAACTATTAATGACGAATCTATATACACCTGAAGATACCTGATCCTCATGTTTTTAGCTAGTTGCAAACCTGCGATTAAAGCTTCGTATTCTGCTTTATTATTTGTGCCTTGAAACTCACAGGCTATAGATTGGGGTATTATGTCCCCCTGTGGCGATTTTAGTAGAACACCTAAACCTGTTACTCTAAGGTTGGATGCCCCATCCGTGAATAAGATCCCAGGATCCTTGGTTTTCTCTAACTGTTGGACCTCCAGGCCGGCTTCCTTTTGTAAATCACTACTGAAATCAGCCACAAAGTCAGCTAGTGTTTGAGACTTTATCGCAGTCCTTGGTTCGTATTGCATATCATATACACTTAGCTTTACAGCCCACTTAGCCATCCTACCCAACATCTCTGGTTTTCTAAGAACATTCTTGATAGGATAGTTAGTTTTCACAATTATAGTATGAGTTTCAAAGTAATGCCTTAACTTAGTAGAAGCCATAATAAGTGCAAGAATTATTTTTTCTAAATGAGAGTACCTGGCTTCATCATCTAGAAGACTTTTACTTACATAATAAACAGGATGTTATTCCCCTTCATGATCCTTTACAAGGACAACACTTACTGCATTTCCCAAGACGGCTAGGTACAAGGATAGGGGTTTCCCGTCTATTGGCTTCATTAATACTGGTGCTGAGGATAAGTAATCCTTCAAGGCTTTGAGTGCAGCCTCATGTTTCTCCTTTTTATTAGAACTTTTTATTCTTTCTAAGGATATCATAAAAATCTTTACACTTCTCCGAAGATCGGGAGATGAGCCTATTCAAGGCTACAATCCTGCCAGTCAACCTTTGCACATCTTTTGCATTCACGGGTGACTTCAAGTTAATGATAGAATTTATTTGTTCCAGGCTAGCCTCTATACCCTTCTGACCTTATAACCAAGGAACTTTCCCTTTATTTGTCGAAGGCTACTTCCAAGTCTTTAAGATGATCTTCGGCCCTCTTGGATTTAACCACCATATCGTCTATATATATTTCCATGGTCTTCCTTAGTTGATCTTTAAACACCATGTTTACTAAGCGTTGATAGGTCGCACCTGCATTTCTTATTCCAAAAGGCATGGAAATATAGCAATATATTCCGGTAGGAGTCATGAATGTTGTATCTTCCTGATCAGATGGTTCCATATGAATTTGTTGAAATCCAGATGAAGCATCATTAAAAGTAAGCATCTCATGTTCTGCTGTTGCATCCACCCTGGAGTCAATGTGTGGTAATAGAAAAGGATCCTTGGGATATGCGTTGTTTAAATTTGTGAAATAGACGCATACCCTCCACTTTCCATTCTTTTTTGAAACAACCACAACATTAGCCAACCATCGAGGATACTTAGCCTCTCTGATCATACCGACCTTAAGAAGTTTTACAACTTCTTCTGGTATGATCGCATTCCTCTCAGGAGCGAATTTTCTTCGCTTCTGGTGAATGGGTTTAATAGAATTATCAAAGCCTAGTTTATGAGTAATTACCTCTTTTGATATACCTGTCATGTCAGAATGCTTAAAGGGAAATGTGGATTTTCGTTGCTTGAGGAAGGATACTAGATCCTCTTCCATATTAATAGGGATACTGGATCCTAGGAACATTTTTACATCTGGATCCTCGGGGTCCAAGGATACTTCTTTTAGGTCTTGTTCTTGAGCTTCCAGTACATTCCTAGGATTTTGCTGTAGTTGCTATGCTACCGTTTTCTTAGCCTCCGGTTTCATGGACGAGGAGTACTATTTCTTATATTCCACTTAGTCGCCTTCTATTCTCACATCCCCCCAAGGAGTTGGTAGTTTTATACACTATGATAAGTAGACGCTACAACTTTCATTCCGTGTAGCCATATCCTACCAAGAATTACATTATAACAAGACAAGTTATCTATAACACAAATTTTGTGATAAGAGTTCACTCCCTCAATGCATATACGAAGCTTGATGTCCCCCATTGTTTTCTTAGTTTCACCATTGAAACCAACGAGTACGGATGATCGGGGAACGATTTCTGAATATGGGATATTTATCTTCTTGAGTAAATCATATTGAATGATGTTAATTGTACTTCCTCCATCAACTAGGATATTGCGCATATAATGATTAGCAATAAATAGAGTTATAACCAAACCATCGTGATGAGGATCCTGGAAGCTCGTTTTATCTTCTTCGTCGAAGAAGATTTTCTTATCATTGGTCAGGGTAGTGGATATGACAGGTTGCTCCCTGTATTCCAACTTAGTTTCTTTAGCATGTCTCTTGGTTGAGGAGAAGGAGGTTCCACATATATCCGAACCACCAGATTTGAAATTGATGACATGTGCATCAGGTGGGGGCGGAGCTGCTTTATGTGGGACATCTTTAGGATACCGTATCCTTGACATCTTTCTTCGAAGGAACTCTTTGAAGTGACCCTTACTTAGAAGATACCCAATTTCTCTCCTCAGGCCAATACAGTTATCGGCCATATGGCCAAAATCTTCGTGGAATGCACACCACTTGGATTTATCCTTGAAGGACGTTGACTTCTCATTTTTTCGAGGCCACCTTGCTTTTTCTCCAAGATCCTTCATAGAACAAATTAATCCATGGGTACCAACAGAGAAGCAATCCTCAGAAATACTTGGATAAGTTTCATCATCATCATCATCCTCTTCTTCGACCGCTTGGACATTTTGGTTGTCGAATTTTGAAGATGACTTTGAATTGTTGTTCCTGAATGAGGATCCTTGTTTCTTGTCAGGTGACTCTTGTTTTGTTGGAGCTCCTAACCGTTATTGGATCTTCTTATCATCATTTAGCCTTATAAACCTAAGTGCCTTGTTTCTGACTTCATCTAACGTCCTGTATGGGGTCATAACAAGATCGTCATAAATTGGGGTGCCCTTATGTAACCCCATCTTGAATGCCTCAACTGTTGTAGCCATATCAAGATTAGGGATCTCTAGGGCTTCCCTTCCAAACATTGTAAAAAAATCCCTTAGGGATTCATCACGAAGTTGGATAACTCTATATAAATCACTAGTTAACTTTTCAAATTTTCTACTACAAGAAAATTGGCTATTGAATAAATTAACTAAGTACGAAAAAGAAGTAACAGAGTAGGGAGGAAGACTTAGCAACCATTTGAGTGCGGATCCTGTCAACGTGGATCCAAAGCCTTTGCATAGGCAGGCTTCCTTAAGCCTTTATGGAATGGGGTTGATTTCCATTCTTTCCATGAACTGAGCCACATGTTCTTCTGGATCAGTTAAGCCAATGTACCCTTCATATTGGGGGGTTTGGAAACGCTTTGGGATTTCAGCATCACATATTGGTGTAGCAAACATCGATAGCTTGTGGCTTCCTTATGGAATTTCAGGTATGGGTCGGACCACTCCTGGAACGCTTGATATCATGTCCTTTAGTTTCTGGAGTTCCTTAGCCATGGTCTGATTGATACATGTATCCTGCATGGAACCAAGGTTAGTATCTAAGGATATGTGATTGTAAGGGTTATTGATTGATTGAATGTCGGCATCCCAAAAGATTAGCCATGATAAGAAGCATCTCCTATGGTAGTTAGTCCACCAGAGGCAATGGTCTGCATAGGGATGGTATCTCCTTCATAGACCTTTGATGATCTTTGATGGTGAAGTCCCGAGGATCCTTGTTTCTGCATGAAGGATCCTTGAGGTTGGAAGTTGAAGGATCCTTGATGATACAATCCGGAGGATCCTGGCTGAAGGAAGGATGATCCTTGCTGAAGGAAAGAGGAACCTTGAGTTTGCTGACCCACATATCCTGGTTGAAGGATAGATGATCCTTGCTGGAGGAAAGAGGATCCTTGAGCTTGCTGACCCATGGGTCCTGGTTGAAGGATTGATGATCCTTACTGGAGGAACGAGGATCCTTGAGCTTGTTGACCCATAGACCATGGTTGAAGGATAGATGATCCTTGAGCAAATTGAGCCACAAATATTGGAGTAGTGAAATCCAACATCCTAGGCATCAAGGGAGTCTAATCCTCCACTGGCCCCTTAGTCTTGTTGAGATTCTCTATCTCACGTAGGATTTTCTGGTTAGTTCTGTTCTACTTATCCATATACGCCTTAACCTACGAAAACATAGCAGAAACATCATTGTTAGAATTTACCACAGGAGTGGCAGCAGTGGTCTTTGATATCTGGAAGACCGGAGTCTGCTTCTTGTTTCCAGCAGCGGTGGTCCTGCAGGTGGACGAGCCATTGGCAATGAAGTTCTTGATGAGAGCGTAACCGATGATGGCATGGTGGTTTAAGCAGAGGTTTGTTGAGAGGCCATTGATAATGATATAGGTAGAAAAGGTTGAAAATTGATAGGAAGTAATCTGGATTAAAGCACCAATTACCCCATGGTGGGCGCCAAATTGTTTTGGTCAAAATAATTAAGGATAATGTAACCAAAATTTAAAGTGAGGTTTAGTTCCTGAATAAAAATAACTGTTATGATACAATAACATGCAGATTTGTTGTGAGGAAAAGCCCGTGATCTTGGTCGGGTCGCTGGCACAAAAACCCCAGGTGATGACAAATCGTCTATAACCTCTTTATTAATAAAAAAAATAGTGTTTCAAGTTTAGAGGTTATGATCAGTGAATACAAGAATCTATGTGTTTATAAACTGCTATAGTAAACTATGTGAATTGTCTAATGAATGTGGAGTGTGCCATGTATAACCTAACTAATCATAAGCTCGTTATATACAAAAATAAAAGCTAACTAATAGTCCTATCTTTGCTCAACTCTCCCATTAGCCGCGTCAAAGCCTTTTGACCACGTGCTGAATGAGCTCCATAACGTAAAAATAGGTGGACTAGGTCTTCTAGCCGTTAAACCTGTTAATTATAAACCTACACATGACAAACAAACATTAGTAACAACAAATACCGATGTTCCTTGATCCTACGCAACCTGGAACATATCTCAAGGATAAATGATCCAAATGTTACACAAGGATAAAGTATCCTCAGCTTAAAATCCGTGCCCTAACAATACCCTCAATATGTTTTTAACCAAGCTTATACCAATCAAATACTCGCCGCGAAGGTTGGGTTGATTCCACTTGCATATATAAAAGGAGAATGAACTACTACGATAGAGAATTGATCTTTCTTAATTTAACCCTGGAGTTTTTATTTTTTACATATTAGCCCCTTATTAAATAATCTAACTTGCATAGTTGCACTATTAATTGAATGGTATAATCAAGCAGTTGACGAGTTTATCTTGTGGATTATTATACGTGAATCACACTATATTTAAGCAAATTTGCATACTTAGGACATCTATTTAATCATAAAACTTACATGTTCCACTAACCTACCTTAATGTACATAACATATTCTTGCCACATTATAACTATCTTAAATGCATAAAAGAAGGACATGGCACCCAATGTGAGATAAATTAACAATTGTGGTCTGAAACGTAATTGTGAATTTATAGGCACACTGGTGTGAAATGGAATAACGTTGTGTAAATCCCTCCTAAAACACAATTCCAAAACTCTGAACTACATCACCCTGTATTAGGGTAGTTTTGGTAGGTGACTAGTTCATTTCTGATTTATCATGAGTGCGGTCGGTTAGCCGCGGTACACTATATATATGACCACTTGCGCTTTATTTGAAATCGGACTGAGAACTAGCCCTAGTCTACATATATTGTAAGACCCCAAAACCCGAGAACCCTACAATTGGTAATAATACCATAAAAATATAATTATAATTGATTAAACGGGTGCATTTAATTAAAAAAACAACTCAGAGTAATCATGCAGCAGAATAAAGTTTACAAATCCCCAAATAGTTTTCCATAAACGAAAACAAATAAATGTAAATGTCTTAATTATTATAATAAAGAAAAATATCGATTAGACATGCCTATGAAGCCTCGGTTAGTCTTGAGCACATCCAAGAAGTATGCCATTCTTCACTCAACCTGCAATCAATCTAACATACACGCAAAGCCAACTTGAGCTGAGTGAGTTCACCACAAAAAACATAATTTTTTTTTATAAAACTCGTTGTAACGCATATATGCAGTACATAGACTTTTTTATAATTCATATGTGTAATAGTGTGCATTTTGATATTTAAAATAGTGTTGAATAACATATATACAATTGTTTGTATTGTATATTTGCAATAGTGTTATATTATATACAAAAAATATCGATATAGTGCATATGTGCGATAGTGTGTTTTGCATATATGCGATAGTGTGTTTTGCATATGATTATTAATGCTGTATTTGCATATATTCAACATTGTGTATTATAATTCATTTGTATTCTATTATATGCAATAAAACACTATTTTATATATGCAATACACATTAATGCACATATGCATTAAATTGACATTTTTTTTCTTTTTTTTATTAGGAACAATATCATCTTAATAGAATGAGGAAAGAAAACAAAATCGCAAAATACTATTTCTAAAAAAAGTTAAAAATAATTCTTTAGTAGTTCTCTAGTTCTCTCTTTAAAACTAGTTATCTCTAGATCCCACCCCCTATATATATATTAATATATATATATATATATATAATATGCAGGTATGGTAAATTCTATGCAATATCATCTAAACAGCTTAAATGGGTAATAACGAAATACAGCGTGCATGCTAGCCTAAAATGTTAGTACATTTTCAAAGGGGCATCATGAAAATTTCTTGATATGGATCACACAATTACCAACAGGCTGGGAACCTCTAGCTAATCACTCACAAGTTCACAAGCCTGTCAAGTTATAGCACACAAAATCACTTTATAGACCGATTCGACTCGATCGCTCTACGAGACGTCCTATCGTTATTGGATTGACCCGAAGCCTCATCCACACTTATATCCATTTACATCAGCCCCAAATCCTTAATTACCCAA
This sequence comes from Bidens hawaiensis, assembly GCF_021521415.1. NCBI lineage: Eukaryota > Viridiplantae > Streptophyta > Magnoliopsida > Asterales > Asteraceae > Bidens > Bidens hawaiensis. The sequence continues at coordinate 180,323 of NW_027495328.1, read as the reverse complement.
AACTCCCCTTCAATTAATATTAAAACCTATGGGTCACAAACTATGCCAGCCTTAAGTTGATTGTGTCGAATTAGCGCGCTAGGGCTGACTCGATAATGCTATAAGATTCATCGCGATACGCGATGCCCTTTGTTTATGACCATCGCATATCGCAACGAGTTCCAAAATTAGCTATAAATAGAATGGAAACGGGACATTCACTTCTTTGTCCCTCCACACTTTTTCTCTCTGAAAGTTTTATTAAGATGATGGTATAATACCCGAGTGATTGTAGCGATATCCTATCCGATCGAAAGAAACTTATATAGGCGAATCTAAAAGCTCTGCCTATTAAGGTAGACATTGTGCCATCTTGTAATGTTTCTAATCTCGTGATTATCGTTATGATTATTGGTTTTATACTAATCTAGATATTCTACATATGTTTAACCTAGGTGTTTAATACCAGGAAGCGTTCTTTAATTATAAACTTGCAAGGTGAGACATTCGAGTTTTTGTACAACTCACTTTTTCGTGAGACAAATGTTTTTTTCGACATTGTCATGTTAATTTCAAAACCTATAAAACTCATGGCAGATGGTCTAAATGTTTTCAAATATATTTTTAATGTATTTTAAATACATTACAGTGATTGAGTCTCTGTAGACTTACGGGATGATTACTACTGGTATTGTGAGGGGTTTTGTACACAAGGATTTCCTACTGGTCTATTACACGTTACTTATTGGACAAGTGTTAGCCAATAAGTATTATGACCACAATCATAGATACGGTCGAGTGATAACTACCTTAATGCTGTAAATGTAAAATGTGTCATTTACGAATGAATGTACTCAGGACTTGTAAGATACAAAGGAATGAGGTCTGCAGGCTTCCAGCTTAAATAAGTGCTTTGTCACCAGAATAAAGAAACGTGTTTTGTAAATTAGGGTTTATCCCTATAAAGTTTATGTTTGTATCAAAATGGATTAAATTCTGAGTTTATAATAATAATAATCATGATGTTTTTATAACTCTGATCACTTTTCCTAACTACGATTCTGATAAAAATATTCCGCTACAACATAATTTAATTAACACCGGTACCACCAATCAATGTTCACGGCTTCCCTCCCAGGGTATAGGGGTCGGGGGTTGTGACAGCTAAAGTGGTATCAGAGCCACTAGTTTAAGCGATATAGGTATTTTAATAATACCTAATTTAAAATTTAGAGTTAGGAAATACATGAATTAACCTATGTAGTAACCATACAGATAAGATTCTAACCATACGTGAAAATATATACGATTTTCTTTTGGAGTTTGTTGTTTTATTTTTTGATTAACAAAATGAGTGAGCTTGTAGAAGCATTCGGAAACATATCCGTTAACACTACGGATATGGAAGAAGGAGAATCTAGTGAACAACACCCAGAACCCATGATTTTTCAAGCACAACCTATGGAACAACATGTAGAAAAACCAAAGCCCAAAAGAAGGAAAAGACTCAAGGACAGGCAAAGAGGGTTACGAAGAGGTAAGAAAGGAAGAACCATAGTCACACAACCACTACCACAACATTAACCACCAACTGAACCACAACCAACACAACCACAACCCCCTTCAACAATACCAATGCAGGAATGACTAGGCAGATGTGTAGGTGAGTACGATAATTTTCAGCCAATATTCAATGATATAGATGCAGCAAGTTCCAGCAACCTGAACATGCCATCTCAGAACCCGTTGATAATGTTATCAACCAAGCTCAGCTAGAGGAATGGTGGACGAACCACTGGCAATATCAAACAATGATGACAAAACCTTATGCACCATTCCAGGCTGAAACTTCAAGCTACTCCAATATGATACCAGAAATGACGACACAACTCTGTCACTATGGGGAAGAATTGGTGGATACTGGCAACAGACTAAGAAACATTGGGGAGAACCTGACCTGGCGATACTATGACAGAGAACCCTATATATAAAAACCATATATATAATATCTATATGTTCATTATCATAGTTTCTTCTAGGTAAAAAAAAACACAATTTATTAATTTATATGTTCTGTCTCATCTGTGGATTCCCCAGGTGTTGATGACTGATGAGCACAGAGAAAATATTCAGATAATATGGGATGAGGCTAGAAGGAATGATCCAAACATCTTGGGATTAATAAATCACGGTTATAAGTTCGAAACTCTGGCTCCTATGTCTGATGAGGAGTTGCAGAAATTACTGGATGAAGAGGTGGTGGATATAAAGGAAAGGATTGAGAAGAAAAACACAGAACAGGTCGCCACACACTTCAAAAGAATATTAAGAAAATTACAATTTGAAGCATCAACAAAAAGACCTAGAGTTATGACTCCTGCTGAGAAAGAGAAAATGCAGTGGGAAGAAGAACAGATCAAATTATTTGATAGATTAATGGAGGTGAGAGGAAAGAGTGATGAAACAAGGAACTTGAGCAAGGAGGAAAAACTATCCATGTATAAGTCTGAAAAGGAGAAATTTGATCGTGAAAAGACTGAAACATCTAAAGCTCCTAAGGCTCCTCCGTTGGTATTTGTAAAGGATAAGCCAGTTGAATATGTTTAACCATGGGATGATTAAAACAAGATCAAGACCCTCAAAGGCTCGATGCTTAGTAAAGGAATGGCTAAAGGTGTGTTTAACAACCTTGGTACAAGTCAATTGAAAGAACTGTTTTATTCAGAGAAGGCTGAGTGGGAGAAGTTAGAGGTTGAACAAGAAAAATCTCCTAAACTTTGAGTGTGGACCCAACGGTGAAAGATATGTCCCTGCGGGTCAAACTAATAAGGATATTATGGCATAATCACAACCTTAGCCAAAGAAGGAGAAAATTATTAGGAGTTGATCATGTTGCCCAGGAAAATGATTATTGTTATGTTTGAGAAGTCTGGGCATGTGAGAGTCCCTATTCTCAAGAAGAAGCATACTTCTAGGCTTTCAACTATAATTGTCCAAATACCAACCACTAGAGCCTCTCAATAGAGACAACAAAGGCCACCTTCAGAAGTGGACCTACCAAAGAGGCTGTACTTTTAGGCGAAAACTTAATCTTTGAGAGTGTAATGAATACTAGTGATTTGAAGCAAATTGTGTTTAAAGATGATTTCTTGGATTTCAATGAGGAGCAAGTAGCTAATATGGCAACTCTGAACCTCTATTACTATCACAACAAGCAGAGGTTTATAGGAAGACAACAAAAATGAATTATCAAATCATCTCATGGAACAAGCAAGGAAAGAGTTCCCGATGCTGAATAAGAAGAAGAGGTGGGAAATTTCTGATTTTTAAAAGAAGAAGAGGTAGAGGAGGATGCTGGAGATAAGACTCATTGAAGTTTCTTACCATGAGAAGACAAAGCACCACAACCCTCTTGCCAATATGATGGAATGCATAAGCATGAGGCGGCAGATGACAAGGCCCAACTGTGAAGTCCAGAGGAATGGAAGGATTACATAAATTGTGTTTGAACCTAAAGTTGAATCCTTCATTCTTCGAAAATCAGATGGACTGGCCTTGGGCATCATCATGGAAGACACTTATCTGGAATTTCTGCACGTGGAGGATCTAGAGGATATAATCAGATGGACTCCGTCCTCTCAGCATCCTCACGACGGTCAGTTATTCATATTCAAAGAAAGAGCCGCAACGAAAAGGTTGGAAAGAAGAATGGAAGCCTCAAGCTCAAGAAGATGAGATTATTTTTTAGCTTAGGCTGAAACTTTAAGCTACCCCAATATGATACCAGAAATGACGACACAACTCTTTCACTATGGGGAAGAATTGGTGGATGCCGGCAATAGACTGAGAAACATTGGTGAGAACCTGGCCTGGCGATACTATGACTGAGAACCCTATATATAAAAACCATATATATAATATCTATATGTTCATTATCATAGTTTCTTCTGTGTAAAAAAACACAAATCATTAATTTATATGTTCTGTCTGTTTTGTGGATTCCCCGGATGTTGATATAACTGATGAGCACAGAGAAAATATTTAGATAATGTTGGATGAGGATAGAAGGAATGATCCAAACATCTTGGGATTAATAAATCATGGTTAAAAGTTTGAAACTCTGGCTCCTATGTCTGATGAGGAGTTGCAGAAATTATTGGATGAAGAGGAGGTGGATATAAAGAAAAAGATTGAGAAGAAAAATAGAGATTCTCAGACGTTCAGGGCTTATTTAAGTTTATATGGGCATTATGAAAAATGGTTAAGCCACATGAAGTTTGGAGAATTGGAAGATGTCTACAATACAACTGGTGAAGCTGTTAAAAGAGATGATTTGGAAAGAATGAAAAAGGCTGGTACCCAACATGAAACACTTGAAAGGTTATACACAAAGTTTGGGGAAACGTAAACTGTTGATTGATCATGGATTTTCAATTCAGCTTGTTGATAGTTTGAGCAGAGAACAGGCCGACACACACTTCAAAAGAATATCAAGAAAATTACAATTTGAAGCATCAACAAAATGACTTAGAATTATGACTCCTGCTGAGAAAGAGAAAATGCAATGGGAAGAAGAACAGATCAAATTATTTGATAGATTAATGGAGGTGAGAGGAAAAAGTGATGAAACAAGGAGCTTGAGCAAGGAAGAAAAACTGTCCATGTATAAGTCTGATAAGGAGAAATTTGATCGTGAAAATACTGAAACATCTAAAGCTCCTAAGGCTCCTCCGTTGGTATTTGTGAAGGATGAGCCAGTTAAATATGTTCAACCATGGGAAGATGAAAACAAGATCAAGACCCTCAAAGGCTTGATGCTTATTAAAGGAATGGCTGAAGGTGTGTTTGACAACCTTGGTACAAGTCAATTGAAAGAACTGTTTTATTCAGAGAAGTCAGAGTGGGAGAAGTTAGAGGCTAAACAGAAAAATCTAATAAACTTTGAGTGTGGACACAAGGGTGAAGATATGTCCCTGCGGGTCAAACTAATGAGGATATTATAGGCATGATCACAACCTTAGCCAAAGAAGGAGAAAATTATTAGGAGTTGATCATGTTTCCCAGGAAAATGATTATTGCTATGTTTGAGAAGTCTGGGCATGTGAGAGTCCCTATTCTCAAGAAGAAGCATACTTCTAGGCTCTCAACTGTAATCGTCCAAATACCAACCACTAGAGCCTCTCAATAGAGACAACAAAGGCCACCTTCTGAAGTGGACCTACCAAAGAGGCTGTACTTTGATGCGAAAACTGAATCTTTGAGAGTTGTAATGAATACTGGTGATTTGAAGCAAATTGTGTTTAAAGATGATTTCTTGGATTTCAATGAGGAGCAATTAGGTAATATGGCAACTCTGAACCTGTATGACGGTCACAACAGGCAGAGGTTTATAGGAAGACAATAAAATGAATTATCAAATCATCTCATGGAAAAAGCAAGGAAAGAGTTCCCAATGTTGAATAAGAAGAAGAGGTGGGAACTTTCTGATTTGTAAAAGAAGAAGAGGTAGAGGAGGATGCTGGAGATAAGACTCATTGAAGTTTCTTACCATGAGAAGACAAAGCACCACAACCCTCTTGCCAATATGATGTAATGCATAAGCATGAGGCGGCATATGACAAGGCCCAACTGTGAAGTCCAAATGAATGGAAGGATTACACACATTGTCTTTGAACCTAAAGATGAATCCTCCATTATTCGAAATTCAGATGGACTGGTCTTGGGCATCATCAAGGAAGACACTTATATGGAATTTTGCACGTGGAGGATCTAGAGGATATAATCAGATGGACTCTGCCCTCTCAGCATCCTTACTACAGTTAGTTATTCATATTCAAAGAAAGAGCCACAACGGTAAGGTTGGAAAGAAGAATGGAAGCCTCAAGCTCAAGAAGATGAGATTATTTTTTAGCTTAGGCTGAAACTTCAAGCTACCCCAATATGATACCAAAAATGACGACACAACTCTGTCACTATGGGGAAGAATTGGTGGATACCGGCAATAGACTGAGAAACATATGGGAGAACCTGACCTGGCGATACTATGACCGAGAACCCTATATTTAAAAACCATATATATAATATCTATATGTTCATTATCATAGTTTGTTTTGTGTAAAAAAACACAAATCATTAATTTATATGTTCTTTCTGTTCTGTGGATTCCCCGGATGTTGAGATGACTAATGAGCACAGAGAAAATATTCAGATAATGTTGGATGAGGCTAGAAGGAATGATCCAAACATCTTGGGATTAATAAATCATGGTTATAAGTTAGAAACTCTGGCTCCTATGTCTGATAAAGAGTTGCTGAAATTACAGGATGAAGAGGGGGTGGATATTAAGAAAAAGATTGAGAAGAAAAACAGAGATTCTCAAACATTCAGGGCTTATTTGAGTTTATATGGGCGTTATGAAAAACAGTTGAGCCACATGAAGTTTGGAGAATTGGAAGATATCTACAATACAACTGGTGAAGCTGTTAAAAGAGATGAATTGGAATGAATGAAAAAGGCTGGTACCCAACATGAAACACTTGAAAGGTTATACACAAAGTTTGGGGGAAACGTAAACTGTTGATAGATCATGGATTTTCAATTCAGCTTGTTGATAGTTTGAGCATAGAACAGGTCGACACACACTTCAAAAGAATATCAAGAAAATTACAATTTGAAGCATCAACAAAATGACCTAGAATTATGACTCCTGCTGAGAAAGAGAAAATGCAGTGGGAAGAAGAACAGATCAGATTATTTGAAAGATTAATGGAGGTGAAAGGAAAAAGTGATGAAACAAGGAGCTTGAGCAAGGAGGAAAAACTGTCCATGTATAAGTCTGAAAAGGAAAAATTTGATCGTGAAAAGACTGAAACATCTAAAGCTCCTAAGGCTCCTCCGTTTGAATTTGTGAAGGATGAGCCAGTTGAATATGTTCAACCATGGGAAGATGAAAACAAGATCAAGACCCTCAAAGGCTTGATGCTTAGTAAAGGAATGACTGAAGGTGTGTTTGACAACCTTGGTACAAGTCAATTGAAAGAACTGTTTTATTCAGAGAAGTATGAGTTGGAATAGTTAGAGGCTGAACAGAAAAATCTCCTAAACTTTGAGTGTGGACACAAGGGTGAATGATATGTCCCTGCGGGTCAAACTGATGGGGATATTATAGGTATGATCACAACCTTAGCCAAAGAAGGAGAAAATTATTAGGAGTTGATCATGTTTCCCAGGAAAATGATTATTGCTATGTTTGAGAAATATGGGCATGTGAGAGTCCCTATTCTCAAGAAGAAGCATACTTCTAGGCTCTCAACTGTAATCATCCAAATACCAACCACTAGAGCCTCTCAATAGAGACAACAAAGGCCACCTTCTGAAGTGGACCTACCAAAGAGGTTGTACTTTGATGCGAAAACTGAATCTTTGAGAGTTGTAATGAATACTGGTGATTTGAAGCAAATTTTGATTAAAGATGATTTCTTGGATTTCAATGAGGAGCAATTAGCTAATATGGCAACTCTGAACCTGTATGACTATCATAGCAGTCAGAGGTTTATAGGAAGACAACAAAATGAATTATCAAAACATCTCATGGAACAAGCAAGGAAAGAGTTCCTGATGCTGAATAAGAAGAAGAGGTGGGAACTTTCTGATTTTAAAAGAATAAGATGTAGAGGAGGATGCTGGAGATAAGACTCATTGAAGTTTCTTACCATCAAAAGACAAAGAACCACAACCCTCTTGCCAATATGATGGAATGCATAACATGAGGCGGCAAATGACAAGGCCCAACTTTGAAGTCCAATGGAATGGAAAGATTACCAAATTGTCTTTGAACCTAAAGATGAATCCTTCATTCTTTGAAATTCAGATGGACTGGCCTTGGGCATCATCAAGGAAGACACTTATATGGAATTTCTGCACGTGGAGGATCTAGAGGATATAACCTGTTGGACTCTGCCCTCTCAGCATCCTCACGACAGTTAGTTATTCATATTCAAAGAAAGAGCCGCGGCGGTAAGGTTGGAAATAAGAGTGGAAGCCTCAAGCTTAAGAAGATGAGATTATTTTTTTGCTTAGGCATGCTTTGTAATGTCCTTGGGACAGAATTCCAACTTGTAATATTTTTTATTATGATATGTAATTTATCTTTTGAAATTTGATGTGTATTTTGGCGAAGTGTATGTAACCTTAAAGATTTTTAGGTACAGTTGAGGTTGTTCCATACTAGGAGAGATTGTTGGGATGAAAAAAAGGCCAAAGGAAGATTGGAATCTTCTCAACCTCTCTGAAAAAGGCTAAGTATGGAAACCGAGCAAGCTCAGGCTTCCCGGCAAGCTTTTACTTATCCTACCAAGGTATTTTGCTTTCCCAGCAAGGTTATCTTCTAGAATTCCTCTTAAGTGTTAAACCGAGCAAGGTTAACTTCGTCTAGCAAGGTTGTTCTTCTAAGTCAAGCATGGTTTGTTTCCTAGAAAACTCTTGACTATACCAAGCTAAAACGAAATCTAGCAAGGTTTATACTTAATAAATAGTGGTTCCAACAAGCTTGAAGGAAGTTGATCAAGAAACTACTTAAGGACTTCTGTCGAGTAAGGTTCAACTCAGAGAAAACTACAGTGTTACCAACACACTTGGGTTAGTTCAATAAGTTAAGTTTAACAAAGGGTTGAAGGGAATCCTGAAAACAAGTATGCTCGTAGAACTATATCGAGCAAAGTTTGATATGGTCAAGAGGATTGAAGTCTTCTAGGTGAATATTTTCTAAGTAAAATATTCTAAGTAAAGTTTTCCCGGAGAACTGTTCCCCAGCACACTTCATGGTTACCAGGTCTGCTCGATAAAGATACATGCTGCAACGCTTGCTCGAAGACCTGTTTTACACTTAGAATTTTTTGTAATACGTTTGATTATGTACCAATGATTAGGGTTTCTAAAAGTGGAATGTCAGATTTCAGGGCTTGGCCTATAAAAATAATATTTTAGGGCACGCCTATGACACACATGACACCTGCAATAGAATAGTGATTTTGACGGCAGACCACATCCTATACGGAAACCTGCTAAAGAATCCTGACATTCCACCTTTATACCCTAATTGATTTTCATTTGTAACTTTCGTAATATTAAATGGAAATCTTTTGAGTTATTGTGTGTGGTTGTTACTTTAGTGTTCAGTGTGCAACAATTAGAGTGTTAGTGTTTTCGCCATTATTACTCTAGTGTTCTTCACAAAATAGTAGTGTCGTTAACCTTCTTGTCGACACTCAGGTGTGGGTTACGACAGTGATTTAGTGAGTTATCCTGATAGAGAGAGGGACGGACATTCCCTTAAACGTTCGAATCCAAGCATCAAAGGATGCCCGAATTTCTCAAACACTGTCTCTGATACCAACTTGCAAGACCCCAAAACCTAGGAGTCCTACATTTGGTAATCATACCATAAAAAATACAATTACAAGTGATAAAACGGGCTCATTTAATTAAAAAATAACAACTTAGAGTAATCATGTAGCGGAATAAAGTTTACAAATCCCCAAATAGTTTTCCATAAAACGAATATAAATAAATGTAAATGTCTTAACTATTATAATAAAGAAAAACATCGACTAGAACTGCCTATGAAGCCTCGGGTAGTCTAGAGCACATTCAATCAGTAAGCCATTCCTCACTCAAGTTACAATCAATCTAACATATATGCTAACTCATCTTGAGCTGAGTGAGTTCATGTTTTTATAAATAAAATTTATTAAAAAGCCAATTAAAGTAATAGACATACGAATTTCATAAAAATAAAATAATATACATTTTCCTCAGTCAAGAATGCAACACGGGCCTCCTCACCTGAATTCCGTAACACAAAGTCAAGGACTCGAGTAATAGATCCTCTTGCCTTAAGGACAGATAAAATATCCCAGGACTCCTCACTTAACCCGTCAAAAGGGAAATTAAGGAATTTTAAATCCTCCATTTAACCCGGTCACGGCTTAAGAAAAACATTCACATCGGTGGCCACACACACATACAAGTTAGTCAAACATCAAGTAAATTAAATCCTCAAACATAGATCATAAACATATATATATGTGTGTGTGTATGTGTGTGTGTGTGTATTGGAATCGGTCTGCCCAAGACATATATTATAATTGATGTGGCTAGTACGTTATGATCCAAGTCGGGTCATACGCAATAACAAGCTAGACAAACACCATAATATTTATTGTAGATATGATCTAACAAATAAATATTAACACTTATGATATTTAGAAAATGGGTTTCTAAATATTTGCACTTGAGGAATCAATAAATTATATGGATAATTTATTTAGAGATATTATCTTATGATATTATTTAAGTTGGTTAAATAAATACATATATAATAATGGTAATGATATATTGCATGAAATTTATGACATGTTAAAAGTATTAAATGTCATAAAGTTTCAATAGACCTATGACTAATACATTAGTCCTGCAACTAGTACATGGAGTATTAATCATGAGACTAGTACATGAGGTATTAGTCTGTTGCCAGGAAGAAAGAGAAAATATTTTCTGGTAGGACCGGGGGGGGAATTCCCACCCTTTTGTTTAAAATGGTTTTCTCTTTATATGTTTCTTACGACATAACACAATATAACCTAATAACATTACATGCAATATTATTTCTCTTTCTCTCCTCTCTCTCTTCTCTTCAAAATCGGCCAAGAAGAATAACCAAAGGGAAGAAGCTTTTGGGTGCAAAAGTGTTATCAAATCCTAGCATAGAATGGTGTTTGTTGGATGCTTGTGGGTATACAAGCTTGAGGCTCTTCTCTCCTTGAAGACTAGCCTTTCAAATCATCATCTCCTTCATTTTTTGGAGTCTTGAAGGTATAATACATAAACACCCTATAGTTGTTTATATTAGTAAGCATGTAATTTCGTATATGGATCCGGGGCTTGTGTTTTTACATATAAAATCGGTTTTATATTAATCTAAATAACCAGCTTTAAACAAATTAATCCGCTGCGTTTTTCATATAAATGTATTTATATGAATTTGATAATCTTGTAAAACCCAATAATGGCATCAAGAGCCGCTTATACAGATACATGCTTTAATAAATCTAAAATATTTTCGGGTTTTATGGTGTGGTTCACCATATGGCCGAAATTTTTTTTCGGGCTTTTGGTTACCCCTTGGTTTTTCAAGATTATACTTTACATGCATGTGATAATCTTGAAGAATTAAGTCATTTGGATGATTGGTTGTTTTGCTTGGACAAAACCCGAAACTTTCGGTTTTCCTTATCCTTGGCCGAAAGTTTGAGGTTCAAAAGGGGAACCACTTTAGACATGTAATGCTTGCATATTTGGATGTGCATTTGGATGTTCATAACCTAACCATGAACTTGTGTTAGGATGTGTGTTTGTGTTGTGATTTATTCAATATTCAATTTGGTTGTAATATTTATTTAATTGGTTTTGTAATCTATTTATTTATTCATATTGGTTTGTAATAATAAGTAGATTAGTTGTATTTCTTTTAGTAGAGAAAAATGAATTAGGATATATATATTTTTTTTGTAAAAGAAGATGCACACAAAGTTAGGGTTTTGGTTTTGGGCCTTAATGGACCTCATAGTCCAAGATGGGAGTCTAGCCCAATAACCAAAGCCCAAACCTGGAGGCCCATGGAAGCTAGGAGCTGAAGTCGAAGCCTAAAAGGAAGCCCAAATATAGTGGAGAAGTCACGATACAAAAGTGGACACTTGAGGCATTTGGATGCAGGATCAAGTGGGAGTTCACCAACACATGACTTTGTTCATTTGGTCCCCTAGGAGAGACTTTTGGCACACTTGTTTCGGTCAACAAGTGTCGCCAAGATTAGGAGGCTATGGTTATGAACTTGTGGTTGTTTGTTTATGTTTGCATGGTTGATTTATATTTTGTTTTATCTTATTGGATAAGGATAATTAACAAACTTAATATCAACAACTTTCATAAAATTGGTTTCCTAGAAATCATTAGGTAATAAAATTGGTTTTATTAAAGGTTAATGATCTCACAATAAAATGGGCTTTATTAAAAGGAACTTTGAAAATTGGTTTCAAACAATGTACCATACATTTGAATGCATGCAAATGCAATGTACATAAATAGTTTTCCAATCTAGAATTTAGAAAATGTAAATCCCTTTTAAAACAAGTTTAACACCATCCTTTTATACAACAATCGAATCACTTGGGAACTCGATGTGGGATAAAGGTCACCTAACCACATTGGAGAAAACTTGTGAGTTTGAGGTGGGTTTTCCATATTTGTGTGATAAAGGTCACCTAACCACTTGTATGTCAAATTCACATGTGTGTGTAAGTAGGACGACTTGATTTGGAAACCATGTGAATAGGGTCTCCTAAGCATGGAGTACAAAGGTGTTGATGGGGTTAAACATTCCAACTAAACATATGATGTTTAACTGATCCCTTAAAACTAGAAGTTGCAAAGGTTTGCAATCGTAAAATGTTGACTACCTTGTTAATTCAATAGTAGGATAAAGGTCACCTAACAACTATGTGAATGTAACGTTGGGTTCTAGATTTTAATCATTAATTGTCTTAAAGATATAAAGGGTATTTAAGATTAAAACTAGTTTAATTGATATCGAAAATACTAAAATTGAGCTTCTACATATTGGATGATCCTATTCCCGACGAACAAAACATTGACGATTTAGATGCCTATAATATTGGTTAAAATATACCGAGGATTTGGTGCAAGTTTCTTGCCTCATGTTGGGAACTATGATTCCGAGATTCAAAAGGATTTTGAACATCATGTGGCATATGACATGATCACCCAACTTAAGGAAATGTTCCTTACTCAAGCTAGGGTGGAATGCTTCGAAACGGTTCAAGCGCTTCATGCATGTCATATGGAGGAAAACCAATCAATTTCATCTTATGTGCTTAATATGAAAAGCCACATTGATCGAATCGAACGGCTAAATTGTCCCATCTCAAAAGAATTAGCCACGGATATGATCCTTAAAGGCCTAACGAAAAAATTTGAGACTTTTGTCATGAACTACAACATGAATGGATGGGACAAGAGTGTAAGTCCCCCCGCGGCGTCGCTAATCGATACGAGATCCGCACGAGGTCTAGGAGTGCGGAATCCTCCTAGACTCGTTTAATGGTGTAGAAGACGAAGAACACGATTACACATAAACAAACACACGAATGGAATAAACGAATCTGCAGATCCTTTATATAATAACCAAACCACGTTACAAACCGAACAAAAAACAAAGACACGGCCGACCCGAGGTGAGCTCTACCTCGGGCCGTCCCACACTAATCTCTCTCTCTCTGTTTCTCTCTAGACAATTAAACCGAACACAAAATACTCTAAGTTTCTGGATGCTAAACCCTAAACAAGACACACATGTATATAGATAACCAACTTCGCGGGCTTGGGCTTGGGCCTGTAGGCGAAGTTGTTCTAACTTCGCCTATGGCGAAGTTGTTATAACTTCGCCTATGGCGAAGTTGTTCTAACTTCGTCACTTCATCTCCGCTAATCAGAATTGCATAGCGACGGTCACAAAATGCACCAACAGACTCCCCTTTGACCGTTGCTCTCAATTCTAACAAACACAAAAGATCATCTGTTACAAAACATGCACCAACAGACACCCCCTTAACTGATGATCTTCTGTTTGCTTCTTCTTGTATGACTCGATTGCACTGTGATCTTCAAACTTGAACTTCACATATACATGCAACATCCATCCTGTCTTCAACCAGCCGTGTCTGAAACTGTCTTGTAGCTTCACAAATCTACTAATCACCCGGCGTCTTCCATATCAGATCTCCCCTTCAGTGTAAGCTCCTCCGACTATATCGATCGAGATCTTTGACATGCATCCCCGTACCTAATTGATCATCTCAACCAATCACGTGAAGTTCTTCTAACTTCACCAACACGTGAAGTTGTGTTCCCTTCACAACTTCACCAACACGTCGGAATTGTATAGTAAGATAAGGTTCAATCTTCAACTAGTCAACATCAAGTGATCAATTTCATCTCAAAACCACCTTGACAGAATCTAACACACATGACCATTAATTAATCCGAATCATCTTCAATCACCAGGGATAACAATCAAGAACATAAACACTTTAATTCCCGATTAAATCCAACTTGTTCCAAAATTTTCACTTTAAAAAATAAGCATCACGTTTCAGGATCCAATTCTCGAACGCCTTGAAAATAACATAAATAATATGCTCTGACCGCAATCCAGTAATGACGAAAACCCAACAAAATTTGACTTTCTTCAGTTGGTCAACCTCGAACAACAACAATTTCTTTGCCCAAAAACACCCAAATATGTGTCAATATCCAGTTTCAATCAATATCCCATTCACAACTTCAACTCCATATCCAGAGTTGACCCATATTTGTTCTCACGTAAGACCAAGAGATACCAAGTTTCACTCGTTGCCGGAACAACGTCTTCGGTCTCACAATAATCATGTACACCTGGCCATTCGGACGAAAACTCCAAACAAATTTTTTTTTTTTTTTTTTTTTTTTAACTTGGCCAAAAAGTCAACTTCGCCCAAAAGTCAACTTCGCCCCTCATTAACTTCGCCTGGCTATAACTTCGCCTGGCTATAACTTCGCCTGGCTTTTACTTCACCTGGCTTTAACTTCGCCACCTACTAACTTCGCCATAACCCTAAAATTTTAGCGACAACTTCGCCTGAACCCAATAACTTCGCCGACGGCGGCTGTTCGGCGAAAAACACATCAGAAACGGGCCAGAAACACCAAAACGCAGATCTCAAACCATAGCATAAGAGCCTAAGGATCTGATACCGCTTGTAGGTCCCCCAGGGGCGTCGCTGATCAATACGAGATCCGCACGAGGTCTAGGAGTGCGGAATCCTCCTAGACTCGTTTAATGGTGTAGAAGACGAAGAACACGATTACACATAAACAAACACACGAACAAACACACGAATGGAATAAACGAATCTGCAGATCCTTTATATAATAACCAAACCACGTTACAAACCGAACAAAAAACAAAGACACGGCCGACCAGAGGTGAGCTCTACCTCGGGCCGTCCCACACTAATCTCCCTCTCTGTTTCTCTTTAGACAATTAAACCGAACACAAAATACTCTAAGTTTCTGGATGCTAAACCGTAAACAAGACACACATATATATAGATAACCAACTTCGCGAGCTTGGGCTTGTGCCTGTAGGCGAAGTTGTATGGCGAAGTTGTTCTAACTTCGTCACTTCGTCTCCGCTGTTCAGAATTGTATAGCGACGGTCACAAAATGCACCAACAAAGAGCATTGGTGAGCTTCACGTAATGCTCAAAACGGCCGAAGCGGGAGTGGGTAAAAAGGTTTTACCGGTTCTCACGATCAATGAACGTGGCAATAAGAAGAGGCATCACCAGGAACCTAAGGCAAGGGTTGCCAAAGGTAAGGGACACATCAAGGATAAGTTCAAAGGAAAGGCTAAAGCGGAACCAACCAAACTAAAGGAGAAGAAGCTAAAGGTTAGCTCGGAGGACCCGTGCGTTGGTTGTGTTGAGAAAGGACATTGGATGAGGAATTGTCCAACCTATCTCAAAGAGTTGAAAGCAAAGAGTGATGCGGGGCAGACCTCGAGTACAACTTTCATGATCCATATTGATCTTAATGCTATTTCTTCTAACACATGGTTATTGGATACCGGATGTGGAACTCATATTTGCAATTTGTTGCAGGAGTTTAAAAGAAATAAGCACTTAAAGAAAGGAGATACAAGTCTCTTCATGGGCAACGGAGCAAAGGTTGATGTCGAAGCCCCGGGAGAATATATTTGGTATGCTCCTAGTTTGACTAGGAACACTATCTCCGTTTCTCTTTTAAGATAATATGGTTATGATTTAAAGTTTGTGGACAATGGTATTTGTATTTTCATGAATAATGTCTTTTATTTTAGAGCAATGTCGTCTAATGGCATTTATAAATTAGTTCATGATAACACATCCTTTGATAACATGTTGTACCAATCAAGCACCAAGAAACTCAAAATGAATTTAAGTAAGACTTATCGGCATTGTCGCCTTGGTCACATAAACAAGGGTCGCATACATACACTTCAAAAGAATGGTCTTTTGGAATCAAATGATGATTCATTTGATAAGTGTGAATCTTGTTTACAAGGAAAGATGACCAAGGAACCCTTTAGTGGAACTAACGAAAGGGCAAAAGACTTATTAGGTATCATATATTTGGATGTATGTGGTCCTTTTAAGGCAATGACAACGAATGGTGAAAGATACTTCATTATCTTTAACGATGATTATAGTCATTATGGGTATGTGTACTTGTTAAGACACAAAGATGAAGCCTTGGAAATGTTCAAAGTCTTTCAAAATGAAGTAGAAAATCAACTTAATAAAACCATCAAAGTACTTCGTTCAGATAGAGGAGGTGAATACCTTAGTGATGATTTTCGAGATCATTTTAGGAGTTGTGGAATCATTTCACAACTCACTCCACCCGGAACACCAAAAAATAGTGATGTGTCCGAAAGTCTATTATGTTGGGATGCTAAAGTCCCAACTTTTCGCCCGTGGCAATGCTAAAGTCTATTATGTTGGGATGAGAAATAGCTTAAGCAAGATTGGAATCTTCTCAGCTCCTTGAAATTGACTAACTATGGACACTGGGAACACTTAGGCCTCCGAGCAAGCTTCTACTTAACCTAGCAAGGTATTTTGCCTTTCGGGCAGATGAGAAAAGTCTTAAGGAAGATTGGAATCTTCTCAACCTCCTTGAAATTGAATAAGTATGGACACCGGGCACACTTAGGCCTCCGAGGAAGCTTCTACTTAACCTAGCAAGGTATTTTCCCTTTCGGGCAAGGTTATATTCTTGAAGTCTTCTTAAGTGTCAAACCAACCAGGGTTCACTTTGTCTAGCAAGGTTGTTCTTCAAGTCGAGCAAAGTTTGTTTCCCAGCAAGCTCTTGGCTAAACCAAGCTAAGAAAACCAAGTATTTTGAAAGATCTAGCAAGGTTTATTACTAATAAACAGTGGTCCGAGCATGCTTGAAGAAAGTTGATAAGGAAATATCTTAAGGACTTTGTCGAGCAAGGTTCAACTCCGAGCAAGCTACAGTGCTACCAGCACAAGTCTACAGTGTTACCAGCACACTGGAGTTTGTTCAATAAGTTATTCATTAACAAAGAGTTGAAGGGATCTTGAAGAACAAGTTTGCTCGTAGGACCATATCGAGCAAAGTTTGCTATGGCCAAGAAGATTGGAGTCTGCTAGGTGAATATTTTCTAAGGAAAATACTCCAAGTAAAGTCTACCTAGAAAACTATTCCCTAGCACACTTTGGTTACCAGGTCTGCTCGAAGAAAACAAAAGCTGCAAAGCTTACCCGAAGACCTGTTTTACACTTAGAATCTTTTGTAATAAGTTTTCTGACTATGTATCTTTAATTAGGGTTTCTAGAAGGAATGACAGTTGTCAGAGTAGGCCTATACATAGAATAATTAGAGCACGCCAAAAAAAGAGACGAAAGATACGATTAAGTCAACCTGATATTATTCCCGACTTTGATTGTGACGGTTGTTTTCTATTACATACTGACAAAAACGTTCCCTTTCTGAAACCCTGATTGATTCACATTTGTATTAATCTTTCTATAAATGGAAATCTTTTGAGTGACAGTCTGTGTTTGTTAACTTATTATTTATCAACAAACATATATTGTGTTAGTGATTCCGCCGTTAATACGATATTGTTCTTACCCTAAATAGCAAGTCATTAACCTTTCTTGTCAACACCTAACGGTGTGGGTTGCGACAGTGGTATAGTGATCGATATACGGGACCGACAAGTGGTATCAGAGCTTTGTCTAGCTGTTTGGGTGAAAAATTGTTGCTTATTGTTGAAGATTTGTTAATGAAGAATGACGTCAGTTGAAGCAATGTTTCATTAATTTGTGACGTCAATAGCTTTGTTTCTTCATTTTTCTTCCAGATCTACAACATATGGTGTCTTCTTTCTCTTTTTCACATTAAAGTTTGCATTTTTATTTTAGATCTTGCTCTTATTTGACCAGATACATCAGATATGAGGATTTCATCCATAGATCTAATTATTTTTCAAAAGAGTTTTAAATGTTTGTTTAAGTTTTTCAACTATTGTTCTCTGTTTTTTAAAAATCTTCTAAAAATCCTAAAAATATGTCTTGTTACGAAGAGCAAGAAGTCTCGACCAACAAGATTCCAATATTGTATGGACAAGAAAATTTCATCAAGTGGAATGTGCTCTTTGAAGCTGTTGTATGCTATAATGATGTTGAATTGTGGACTTCTATAAAAAACGGACCTTATGTGTGTGATGGAACAAATAACAAACTAGTTGTTGAATTACGAATGAAGAAGGTCGATGATAGAGCATTGGCAACGTAAAAACTGGGTTATCTTGGGAGATCCTCAAATAAGTTGCTCACCATCAAACTGCAAAGGCCATGTATGATGCCTTACTAGAGATGTTTGAAGGCAACTCAGAAATGAATGATATAAAGAAGGAGAGGCTGAAGTAGCAACTTGACAGGATCAAGTACAAGGATGGTGAGAGACTCAAGTCTGTGCTGGGGAGATTCTTAACAATGTGAATGAGATAAGAAAAACTTATTATGTTGTGTCCGACTCTGACTTTAACATGAAGTTGCGGTCATCATTGTCAAAGGAATGGTACACTTCAAGATAGTTTATCAGACATAAACCAAATTAGAACACACTGAAACTTGATGATGTCATTTGCTTTTTACAAGCTGCAGAGATTGAGATGATAGAGAATGAAATGATTAGGGAAGACAAACTTTGTTTCCAAGTATCAAATGCACTCATTACTCCAGTGGGAAATTTTTCTACCAAAAACCAACAGTAAATCCCAATTATTGAAGAACCAAGTGAGCATGGTGGTGAAACACCAAGAGGATTTGTTGCTGGAAGCTCAAGTAATCAAGGAAGTCAATCAAGGTTTAATGTTCAGCTAATTGATGATGACTCTGCCTCAATGGCAAGTGGGCATGCACCTTTTGGTGGTGGAAACAATAGTCAAGGAACTGATTATCAAGCCTTTTTTCAATGTTCAAAGATTCATATAATGCTTTTGTAGCCAAGAACATGATCCATACCAGTATTGTTCAAGATGATCTTGAGAAAATTGATGCTGATGATCTGGAGGACATGGACTTGAAGTGGCAGGCAGCCATGATGGCAATAAGAAACAAAAGGCTGTTCAACATGATTGGTAGATCTCTTGTATCAGGTCCTAATGAAAGAATTAGGTTTGACAAGTCAAAAGCTATATGCTATAACTGTCAACAACCAGGATATTTTGTAAGAGAATTCAACATGCCTAGACAGTTCAACAACAATCAAGGTCATCAATATCAGCCCAGAAATCATAACCAATTTCAGTTGCAATACCAGAAAGGCCAGTCATGAAACTTTAACAACTTCAACAACTTCAACAATAACCCCAACTTCAACAAGAATTACCAACAACCACAACATAACAATCAACAAGTTGTCCCTCAAAACCAGAATTACCAGAGAAACAACAACCAAAACCCTCCACACACTCCCAACAACACCAATAGAAACAACAATAACCAGCCAAGAAATCAAGGAAATGTTGCATTGGCTGCTAACCAACAAGACGGTGATTTTGACTGGAGTAATCATGCTGATGATATAAGCAAAGCAAATGTTGCACTATTGGATCAAACATAGAATGAAGTTGGTTCTTCTTAAACACATGTGCATTCAAACTCAACACTTGAATTAATTGAAACTATTGAATCTTTTAAATTGAAGATAGGAAAACTTGAAAGTGATTGCTTTAGAAAGCAAAGCATGATTAATGTATATCAATCAAGTGACTTGACATATGAAGACAGAATTAAGAGTCTTGAGCAAGACTATATGGATAGTTACATAATACAGAAAAGATATGTGACAGAAATTGAAGGCTTGAAAAAGATGGTTGTTGAGGAGAAGGTGAAGAATACCAAACTTAAGTAGAGAATGAATTATTAAAAAACATTGTCTCAACTAGAAATATTTGTGGAATTCTAAACAAGATGAAAGAGGAAGATAAGTATAAGGTTGTTCCTCCACCATTCAATGACAACTACTCTTTGAAAGTTGATAAAGAGAAAAGGTAGGCATACCTTAATCAGTTCAGAGATGTTTTTCAAGATAAAAAGGAATTTATTGACAAAATACAAGATAGTTGAAGTGAGTAAATATGGAGAGTTTGTACTAAAGGAAGATGTGAAAGAAGAGAAATCAGTGGGAATTCAAGTCTCTGAGGATGACTTTGATAATGATTGTTTGAACATATATGACTTGAGTGATTCAAGTGATCAAATTCCTGTTGAAAGTGACAAATCAAGTCCACCAAGCAAGATCCCACTGTTACCAAAGATTACACCAAAGATGAGAACACATTACGAGCAAATGAGAAGAGAAAATGTGTCATTTGACATATGTGAAGGTTCAAAAATGTCAAAGGTTACATATAATGCAGTGAAGCCACCAAGCAAAGAAGTTTTAAGGAAGATCAAGATCAATAACAGAAAGAAGCCTAAGGAAACCTTTACAAGTGATTAATTCATTCCTGTGTACCCTGTGTTCTCCAGTCAAGAATTATTTAATATTGGCAAAGTTGAAATAGTTGAAGAATATGAGAGGAGGCAGACTAGGTACAAAGGAAATTTGGATGAGGTACCAATCAAGATGGAGAAATAATTTTTGTAAAGGGAAAGGTAGAAAGGAAAGTTATCAATATTGAAGAGTTTATGTCATTTTCTATTGATTTTGATGGTCTCAAAACTCAAAAGACCATTGGCATTGAACCACCTAGACCTAGTGAAAGGTTCAAGAAAGGAAATTCACATGAAAGTTTCAAAGGAAAAGTATGGTGCAAGAAATGTGATAAGTATGGTCACCATACAAATTCCAGCCATGAAAGGTTTACATGCAAACCAATTATTGTTCCAAATGAAACCAAGTTTGGACAAGACTTTGGTCTGTACAAGAAAAAGTATGATGAATACTTGGGCAAAAGGAAGAAGTGTGAGGAAGTGGAAGTAAAAGGTGAAAACTCAAAATTTGTGAAGAATGAGAAAGTGACGGTAGCAGTTGATGAGAAGTTGAAGTGGAATTCTATAACTTAAGTGAGGAGGAACAATACTCACAAAAAACCTAAAGTTGTTATGCAAAAGAACACACAACCAATCAGGATTGTTCCAAGAAATGATTCCACATCAGTAAAGTCTGATGATTCTGAGAAATCACCAAGAGATGGGAAGAAAAATTTTTAGGGTGTGTTCTCAAGAAAGAATTCTAGAGAACTCAATGGTGATGGAAAGTTTCTTCTGAAACATGGATTTGGACCCCATGGTTTTCTATGGAAACCGAAGAGTGAGGGTCAAGTGTCAAGAAGAACAGATGTAAGAGATGAAACAATTGAAATAGATTATGTGGTTCAAGAGTGCAAAAGCATAATTCCATATGTGAAAAGCCTAATTGACAGTGGTTAGAATCAGATGATTTGCAAGTTGTCCATGTAATTCCTATACTAATGCAACACTTGTCCATGTAACTGATGATTTGCAAGTTGATTCAGCTTGCATTTCATTACCCAACTGATCAGTTTCTTTGATACGTGCAGGGGCAGTCCACACCAGTCAATGAAGTATGGTGTATGGACAGTGGATGTTTCAGGGACATGACTTGTGACAAGTGGTCACTAGTGAACTATGAGGAAAAGTTTGAAGGCCTAGTTGCATTTGGGAGTGAGGAGAATGGAGGGAAGATTGTAGGCAAAGGAATATTGACTAATGGAAAAGTCACTTTTGATAATGTATTGTATGTGGAAGGATTGCAATACAACCTTTTGAGCATCTCACAAGTGTGTGATAAAGGTTATAAGGTTGGGTTTGATGATTCTCATTGCTTTATTCTCAAAACTAACTTTGTGATTCCTCCTGATATGATTATGATGATGGCTCCAAGAAATGGGAACTTGTATTAACTGAATATGAAAGATGCTCTTTTAAGGGGAGGAACTTGTTTTGTATCCAAGGCCACTGAAAATGAAAACAAATTGTGGCATAGAAAGCTTTGTCATGTTAATCTAAAGAACATGAACAGACTTGTGAAGAGAGATCATGTAATTGGTTTACCCATAAGAGAGTTCATACTTGATGACAAATGCATTTCTTGTCAGAAGGGTAAGCATCACAAGTCATCTCACAATACAAAGCTCATAAACTCAATTGCTCAAGTGCTTGAAATGCTTCATATGGATCTTTATGGTCCTGTGAGTGTACCAAGTATTGGTAAAAGAGTTATTGTTTAGTGATCATAGATGATGTTTCAAGATTTACT
Source organism: Bidens hawaiensis (assembly GCF_021521415.1). NCBI lineage: Eukaryota > Viridiplantae > Streptophyta > Magnoliopsida > Asterales > Asteraceae > Bidens > Bidens hawaiensis. The sequence continues at coordinate 157,865 of NW_027495328.1, read as the reverse complement.
TGGGTTTATTTCTTAAATACCAAAGAAAGCGTTGAGTTGATTAAAGGTTGTGTAACAAGGGTTGAGAACCAGTTGGATGCAAGGGTGAAAGTAATGAGAAGTGAAAATGGGACAGAGTTCAAGAATGGGGTAATGGAAGAGTTTTGCAATGCAAAAGGAATTATTCAACAGATCTATGCTCTTAGAACTCCTTAATAGAATGAGGTTGCAGAAAGAAAAAATAGAATACTCATTGAAGCTGCAAGGACCATGTTAGCAGATGCTTTCTTGCATGTTACCTTTTGGGCAGAAGCTATCAATACTGCTTGCTATGATCTGAATAAGGTACTTCTCAACAAAAGTCAAGACAAGACTCCTTATGAGATTTTGTTTAGAAGAAAGCCCTACATCAAGTTTCTCAAGTCTTTTGGTTGCAAATGTTCACTATTAAACACCATGGATTATATTAACAAGTTTCAGTCAAAATCCTTGGATTGCTTCTTTGTTGGATATTAAACACAATCAAAAGCCTACAGAGTCTATGTAAAACACCATTTGAGTGTAACTGAATCATCTGATGTTGTATTCAATGAGAATCAGTTCAATACAGTTGATGGAGCAGCATGGCTATTTGATCTTGAGAAGTTGATAAAAGTCCTTCAAGATTTATCCTGAGGACTTTGATGAAAGTTTTTACAATAAAACTATACATATGGAAGAATCTTCAAATAAAATTGTTTGGACAAGTTGTGGTCGTTTCTGGTAAAAGACCTGAATACAGATTTATAAAGGATCCAGAATTGCTGAAAGTGAACAAGTTCAAGAACATGACCAAGGTCACAATCAAGAACAGGATCAAGAACATGGTAACCAAGACAATCAAGATGTTCAAATTGATCATGTCATGAATGAGGAAGATCCTAGCAACCAACACGAAATTCAGAGACAAGCTCAAAGAGAAGAAAGATTTGAACAATTGTTTCAAAGCTTGAATATAGGAAACAATGATGCTTCTACTTCACAACAGAATAATGAAGAAGCACTTGAATCTCATGATGCAACAACTGATTTGATCATTGATGAACCTGATCTCAATGATACAAATCTTAACTCAACAATGTCTACTGATGTATTGTTCAATCCTTATATGTTGAAAGAAATCATCCACTTGAGAACATCATTGAGAACATAAATGAAAGAGTAATAAGAAGTTCTTCTGAATCTGCAAACATTTGTTTGTACTCCTGCTTTTACATCTCAAATAGAACCCAAGAACAATGTTCAAGAATTTAAAGACAATTGTTGGGTTGAAGCGATGCAAGAGAAGTTGGCTCAATTCAGAGATTTGCAAGTGTGGGGACTTGTAGATAGGACAAGAAACAGATATGCCGTTGGAACCAAATGGGTTTTCAAGAACAAAAGAGATGAAAGGGGGATTGTGATTAAGAACAAAGAAATACTTGTTGCATTGGGATGCTTACAAGAAGATGGGATTGACTTTGAAGAAGTCTTTGCACCAGTTGCAAGACTTGAAGCAATAAGAATTTTCATAGCTTATGCTGCCTCAAAGAACATTAGAGTATTCCAATTGGATGTCAAATCTGCATTTCTGAATGAAAAAATAGAAGAGGAGGTGTATGTGACTCAACCACCAGGATTTGAGGACCCTGATTATCCTAACAGAGTGTATAAGTTAAATAAAGCTTTGTATGGACTACATCAAGCTCTGCTTGGTATGATGAGTTATCAAATCATCTGCTTGATAATGGCTTCCAAATGGGAGCTATTGACAAGACCCTCTTCTATAAGAAAAGAGAGAAAGATTTGCTGTTGTTACAAGTCTATGTTGATGATATTATTTTAGGTTCAACAAATGAACAAATGTGTATGGAGTTTGAAGAAGTGATGAAGTCCAAGTACAGCATGAGCTCTATGGGAGAAATGAACTTGTTTCTTAGTCTGCAAGTTCAACAAAAGGCTGATGGTATTTTCATATGCCAGTCCAAGTATGTGCAGGACATATTGAATAAGTTCAAATGTCAAAACCTCAAAACTGCTTCAACTCCTATGCACACACATGAAAAAATGATTGCAGATGAAAAGGGGGAGCCAGTAGATGAACATGAATACAGAGCAAAGATTGGATCTCTAATGTATCTGACTGCTTCGAGGCCAAACATCATGTTTGCTCTGTGTGTTTGTGCAAGATTCCAATCAAGTCCAATGGTCTCTCACATGACTGCTGTCAAGAGGATCTTTGGGGATATGGTATCCAAAGAACCATTCCTTTGATCTAATTGCTTATATTGACAATGACTATGATGGCTACAACTAGTGTCATGGCAGTGCAAGAAACAGACTACAGTGTCCATCTCAACTGCTGAAGCTGAGTATATTGTTGTCTCTACCTGTTGTGCACAAGTTCTCTGGATTCAGAACCAACTGCTGGATTATGGTTTGAATTTTCTAAACACCCCTATTTTCATTGATAATACTGCTGCATCATTTATTGTCAAGAATCCTGCACAACATTCTAAGACCAAGAACATTGAAATCAGACGTCATTTTATTAGGGATTGTAGTGAAAAAGGTCTAATTGAAGTGAAAATAGTTGACACAAGTGACAATTTGGCTGACATATTCACCAAGCCACTTGATAGAACCAGATTTAACTTTCTTCTGAACGCCATGGGAATGATCAACTCTAATGAGGTCTGATTAATGATGTGTGCTTCTTGTGCAAATTGACTATCTTTTCAAAAGTCTTGATGAATCTTTGTTTGATTGATGTGTGAATATGTGCTTAATGTTCGCTGATATGTGATTTGAATGTCTATTTAAGTAACTTAGGTGTATTTGATGCTTAAGGTAATGATCAGTGAATATGTGATGTCAGGATAGGTTTTGATTTGATCTATATGTATGTGCTTATCTGATATCTTGATTATGTGGATTATCTGATATGATGATGTTATTAGGATACGTTAGACTATAAATTTTGCTAAGTCTGCTTGTTTTGATGATGTCATTTATAATGAGATTTGAATATGTGTTTTGAATATGCTTCAAAATGTTGGTGTCAAAATGTGTTTTTGTGACAAAATTGGCTGCTCAAATGAACTTTATAAAGAAAATTTTTCTAAAAACACTTTTGTAAAAACAGAGAAAATTTAATGGTGTTTAGATATGATAAGGTTATTCAGTTCAAGCTTTGTAGAAGCTTAAAAGGTTGAAAATGAATATTGATCCAACCGAAATGGGAAATGATAGTACATTGGTTATTTATTCTAATCTTATGGATTTAACATACTAAAAAGACAGTTAGTACAATCATTATCATGTATGGATTCTTTCCATGATGTGTAAAAACTGAGGTGATATAAACATAATGACAAATGCTAAACTTTATGTGGAGATACATTTTTATCTATGCATGTTCCAATATACATCTTTCTGGATGATAGGCCGAAAAGTAAATATCCAATCATGCATGAGCCCGTTGGTATTTGGTCACCTAAAATGAAGTATCTTATTGACAATGACAATGAACAAATATGAACAAAACAATATTAATATTTGATCAACTAAAAGTTGGTATGTGCTCACAAACTTTTTATGAAAATGCAAACATGAGGGTTAAGACCGACTTGCGTAGCCTGTAAGTCCAACGTTCAACCTCACATATGTTTGTAAATTTGAAAAGAAATATCTAAATTATTTTCATGTTCTGTCATTAAAATGTTTACCAAATGTCAGGGGGTCGAGTCAATTCGGGGTGATCTGGAGAAAGCCAAATAAGACTTGAGAATAGATATGGAGCATCAGATGATAATAAGTGTTATCCATTTCAGTCTTATGCAATATAATTGAAGCTTAATGCATATCACCAATAAGCAATGAAAATCATGCAAAGTCTAGACCTGCTGGTAACATGTCTGATATATCATAACGATGCTGAGAATGAAGTAATGAGATGCAACTTAACCAATATGATCCTATGTTGAGATCTTTTCAAAAGAAAAAGGTAGAAATATAACTGAAATTTGATCTCTTAATGCACCATTTGCTCTTAAACATTGAATTTGAAAGATAAATTTGTTTGAAACATGGTTTAAGTAAAAAAGAGATGCATTTTACCTTGGAAAGGTCTGAATATGTTTTTTCGAGTAAGGTTTGATAGTTTTAACCTTATCGAGAAAACTTAGATATTTTTGTCTAAGTTCACCCATTTCGAGCATGCTTTGATGTTTTACATACTTTCGAGTAGACTTAACTGTTATATTAGAACTTTAACTCTTTCGGGCAAGCTTGAAATTTGAATATGTTTGATTATGTTAATTGAGCAAGCTTTGATGATTTTTGAACTTTCTAGCAAAGTTGTTTTATAGGATTTTTATGTCATCCCAGCAAGCTTTATGGTTGGCAATGATATTTCGAGCAAGCTTTAACAAGTTCAATTTATTCTAAGCAAACTTAGTTGTTTTATAGGATATTTGACTTATTCTAGCTAGCTTTACATCTATATGTTTGAATATGTAATTCCTAGCATGGTTTGATATTCTTAGGAAATTCGAGCAAACTTAGTTGTTTTGTCTAATTGTTTGAGATATCTGGGAAAGCTTGATGTTTATGTGTGGTTAAATGATTTATTCATATATTTTCAAGTACACTTTGTGTTTAGAGCATACTTTTGTATCTTAGGATAGATAAGTTTTCTCTAGCACACTTTGCATGTCTAAATTATTTTCGGGCACACTTTGACATGAGAAAGAACTTAACTAAATATTTATTAACAGTTTTAAGTTTTAGGGTAAGATTTATGGTATGTTCAGTTTTTTGAGCACGACTGACTATTAGAAATATTTCTAAGATGTTATTTTGGGTGTCTTTATTGATTCCTAGCAAGGTTGCCTATTTGATGATTTATACTTGATTATCTGTCTTGTGATTTATTTCTCGAACAATCTTGTATTTCGAGTAAGCTTCCTTCACTTTACTCTCTTAGATTTATTTTTAACTTTATAATTTCTGAACAAATTCTGGAACGAGCAAGGTTGATAAATTACTTTATACCTAGCAAGCTTTGTGAAATTAACTTTTCTGAGCAAGGTCTGCTAAATGTGCTTTATCGAGCAAAGTTTTAAATGAGAAGAGTTTTAAATGAGTTATTTTCACTGTTTGACAGTTTTTTCCCACAAAAAGACAAAATACATTTAAAGCCCACTTTTAAAAGGTATATAAGAGAGACTTAGTAAAATTTCGTGCTTTATTTCTCTCTCCAAACACTATTGCAAGCTGCTTTTGCTCTCGTTTCCAGAATAACAACCGCTTAATAATTTTTCCATACCCTAATTAGCCAGCCCACTCAATCCGACTCGGTAAGCTTCAATTGAATGTTTTCTGATGACTATTATGTGTATTCACACTATAATTTCTGATAAAACTAACATCACTTGTAACATCATGAAAAATTCGAGTTCAAAATACTAAATTTCCAAAGTCAAAGGACCAAAAATGTCAAAATCTAAACCTTAGGGTTAAAAATAAAAAATATAAATTTCTGACCCATCACGATACGCGATGGATCGGAAGAGAAACCCATCGCGTATCGCTGTCTGACACACAAAACACGTGGCGTACCACGTGTCCACACGTGGCACAACGGTCGCCACGTGGCAGCATGTCCGCCACGTGTCGCCATGTGTCAAACCGTGGCACAACGCCTGCCACGTGGCAGGTCTATTGCTGACAATGCAAGCCACGTCGCGATACGCGATGGGCTAAGCCAAAGGGCCATCGCGTATCGCGATGGGCCCACTGGTTTGCCAATAAATAGAGGGATTGGGCTCTCTCTTTCCTCACACCAATTCATAGCCACTTTCTCTCTATAAAATACTCCTTCTCTCACAACCTCGAAGTTCGTGGCAAAGCATTCCTCGATTTCCGCACCCAAATACCGACGTTTCTTGATATTCATGCCACATACCAACGACGTTCCAACAAAGAAGTTGTTGCCATCCCGACGTCCCGACGACCACCCTCGTAAAGTGTGCCGATGTGTGGAGAAGTGTTGGTGTACATCGTTTTGCATGCCAAGGAAGAAGTGTCGAAGGAAAGGTGTTTGATCAAGAAGAAAAAGAAGGCAAAGCGGCATTGAAGGGCTGCTCGATTTTGTAAGGGTTTCTTAAGCCAACAAAGGTGTAAAACCCCGACCATAGGCGGCGGAACATGCCGGGATGCAACGGATTGCCCAAGAACACAAGACACTATTAAAGTGACAATATTTAATCAACTCATTAATTTCATTCAATCATCAAAGTAACACATATTGTTCATACAAATAAACAACAAAATATAAATGATAGATATTGTTCATTCTTCTAATAACCTAGCGGTATCAAATAGAATGACGTCTTCGAACTCCAACTCAAGTAATAATCAAACCTGTAACAATGCATAAAATAACATTTGTCAACACGTATGTTGGTGAGCAATTTCATAGTTTTGAGTATATATAATATGAGCGAAATCCACAAATGTATATGAGACTATAAATAAAAGCATCAATCGTGGCATATAAAACATATATAAATGAGGATCCTTTCTACCCGGTAACAACCGACATACTCGGATAATGAGGCCCTATTCTACTAGCACAAGGCTAAGTAGTAAGGGGAGCGTATGATCATACTTAATGAGGCTCAACAATAACATAGAAATAAACACTCGCGCAAGTAAAGCATATGAGACATATAACACACAATAGAGCAAGTATTCTAGCATCATACAACCTAAACTTTGTGGTTTGAGATATGAGTATAATATAAATCATTTTTGTTGAATAAGTATGCATGTTACCCCCAAAAGATAAAAGTGAAAACGGGGGATGAAAATATACTCACGTTAACTAAATAACTTGAAAGATTGATTCGTTAATAATCGGAGATCGGGTTTAACGAGCAAGACCTAGATTAAATTGGTCTTAGGTTAGTAGGTAGTCTTGGAAGGATTTAAAGTAAAATATGACAAGTAAAGTAAATAAATGAATTTCATGGTTTAAAAATATACATAGTTGGGAAATTAAAGACATGTTCTAAAAAGTAAGTTTACTCGAAACCGGGTCTTGGTATTTCATTCATAATTATTACTCAACCTATGTTAAGTAACTTATGTGGGTTATAATGCACTAATGCAAGACCCTTGGGTGTATGAATACCAAAACAAGGTTTTAATCGAGTGTTCGGACTTGTTAATTTGAGTCTAGATAATTAACTAAACTCAAAGTTAACTTTCCAAAATGTTTTGAAATAACTCAATAAAATCAAAATACTTAACCAAGTATATAGTTCTATTGTGAAGAACCTTAACATCCGTTAAGTGAGTATTTGGTTTCACCGGTCCAAGCTTTTTATAAGATCAAGTTGGATTCCGACACACCAAGTAAGTTGATAAAATACTTAAAATTAGTTTGAAATACATTCTTGAAGAAAAGATGAGTTTCGATGACCAAAAACACACTTGTGTGTCTTAGGAAAGTGAACTCGGTTTATTTCGGTTTTGGTTCGGTCATTGACTCTGAATGATACCGAGGATGGTTGCCACATACCCAAACACCATAGAACTATCAAACTGGTTTTAGAAGTTACAAGGTTCAAATCTTTCATAAACATGTTTCTTTAACTATTTTAAACAAAACTAGTAAACAAAACTATTTAAAAAAAAAGCTAGTAAACAAGAGTTCGGTCTTGATTCGGGTCTAATCTCGGGAGGAAACCGAGACTAGTGACTTCATAACCAAGGCCATGAAACTCTTTTAACATGAATTAAAACTAAATTACTTACAATATAAACAAGACTAGTAAAGCATTAAAGGAAAATAGTATAATCAAGAACTACAAAGAGTTCTTCATGAAGCCTTGCCTTGTAGCATATCACCTCCCGAAGAAGATGAAAGCCAAAGGAAACAAGGGGGCATATTATATATATGTTGTACCACAAGATATGAATTAGTAAGTAACAAAACAAAAATTAAAGAAGGTTGCTGTTAGATAATTATGAACCTTGAAGGTCAGAGATAGTGTTCTTAGTTTGAGAGAGAGAGAAGATGAATGAGCAAGAAGAAATGATGGGGATGGGGTTGTTTATATAGGGAAGGAGTCAAACTTGTTTTCCTTGTTTTATATCAATGCTTGCATGTGTTTTTTTTTAAAAAAAAAGGTTTAAATAATACAAACTAGTAACAAATCCAAAAAGTAAGAGATGATTATGAAACATAAAAATCCAATATTTTATATTAGTGAAAGATTTGGTTTACAAATCGGGTCGGGTTTTGATGCAAATACAACTACAAAAAAAGACCGAAAATGACGAATGTTACAATCTTCCATAATTTAGGAAATTTCGTCTCGAAATTAAGAAGAATCCGTAATAAAAAGTGTGGGTACTTTTCCTTCATCTCGTCTTCTCGTTCCCAAGTAAATTCAGCGCCACGCCGTGATTCCCAACGGACGTTAACTAAACGGATGCGGCTACGTTTGGTTCGTTTCTCATTGCGGTCCACGATTTCAACGGGTTTTTCGATCATTTGCAAAGTTTCATCGATACATACTTCTTCGAGAGGTATATGGAGATTACCTTCGGCTAAGCACTTTTTGAGGTTTGAGACATAAAAGGTTGGATGAACAACGAAAAGTTCTTGCGGTAACTCGAGCTTATAAGCCACTTTTCCAATCCTTTCGAGGATTTTGAATGGGCCTACAAATCGAGGTGCTAGTTTTCCTTTCTTTCCAAAACGGACTACCCCTTCCAAGGGGATACTTTGAGAAGGAAAAAGTCGCCAACATTAAACTCGAGAGGTTTTCGCCGTTTGTCGGCATAGCACTTTTGGCGACTTCTAGCAGCAAGGAAATTTTTGCGGATTTGATCGATACGATCGGTAGTGTCTTGAACCATCTCGGGACCGGTGATTTGGGCTTCACCAATCTCGTTCCAACAAATTGGGGAACGACACTTACAACCATAAAGAGCATGGAAAGGATCCATCTCAATGCTAGAATGATAGCTATTATTGTATGAGAATTCAATAAGCGAGATATGAGAATCCTAATTTCCACTAAAATCAAGAACACAAGATCGAAGCATATCCTCGAGAGTTTGTATTGTACGTTCGGATTGGCCATCAGTTTGAGGATGGTAAGTGGTACTAAGATCGAGGCTAGTGCCCAAAGCTTCTTGAAGCGATTTCCGAAAACGGGATGTGAAACGAGCGTCACGATCAAAAATTATGGTCAAAGGAATACCATGGCGGCATACAATCTCACGAACATAGATTTGAGCGAGTTGTTCAACGGAGTACTTCTCGCGGATCGGGATGAAGTGAGCCGATTTGGTTAATCGATCAACAATGACCCAAATGCTATCATTTTGCTTTTGAGTGGGAGGAAATTTGGTGATAAAGTCCATAGCGATGCCTTCCCATTTCCAAACGGGAATAGGAGGTTGCTCGAGTAAACCAAAAGTTTTTGATGTTCTGCTTTAACCTTTGATCAAGTAAGACATTTCGAGACATAAAGTGCTACGTCCTTTTTCATACCCGGCCACAAAATAAATAGATCGAATATCGAAGTACATTTTATCTGCACCGGGATGTACGGAATATCGCGACATATGAGCTTCGTCGGGAATGAAAGTACGAAGTTCATCACGATCGGGAACCCATAAACGATTGAGGAAATAAAGCAAGCCATCGGGTTTGGTTTCAAGTTGAAGTTCGGCTCCATATGAAATTTCATAATACATATTGCCTTCATCAATGTTGGTGCATTGGGCTTGATAGATGCGGTATTGGAGATCGGTTTGAATGATGATGTATGAAGCAGAACGGATTTGACATTAACTTTACGACTAAGGGCATCGTCAACAACATTTGCCTTACAGGGGTGGTAGCGAATTTCACAATCGTAATCACTAAGTAATTCGGCCCATCGACGTTGTCTCATATTGAGATCTTTTTGGTCAAAGATGTGTTGTAGACTTTTGTGATCGGTGAATACAACACATTTTGTGCCATAAAAATAATGTCTCCATATTTTGAGAGCGGAAACGACGGCACCAAGTTCGAGATCATGAGTCGTATAATTCTTTCCGTGATCCTTGAGTTGCCTTGAGGCATAAGCGATAACTTGACCTCGTTGCATGAGAACGTAACCGAGACCTTGGTTGGATGCATCGCAAAATACCACAAAGTCGTCGTTTCCATCGGGAAGGGTTAGAACAGGAGCGTTGCAAAGCATATGCTTTAGAGTTTGGAAAGCTTCTTCTTGTTTCGGTCCCCATTTGTAAAGTTCTCCTTTATGAGTTAGTGCGGTGAGGGGTAACACGATTTTAGAGAAGTTTAGAATGAATCGCCGATAATACCCGGCCAAACCAAGGAAAGATCGGATTTATGTGGGTGTGGATGGAGTTTTCCAATCTTTTACGGCCTCGATTTTGGCGGGATCAACATGAATACCTTTATCGTTGACGACGTGACCCAAAAATTGAACTTCTTTTAACCAAAATTCACATTTGGAGAACTTGGCATAAAGTTGTTCTTTTCGTAGGAGGTAGAGAATGGAACGTAAATGATGCTCATGTTCGGCTTGGGTCTTGGAGAAGATAAGAATGTCATCGATGAAAACAATTACGAATCTATCCAAGAAGGGTTTGCAAACGCGGTTCATGAGATCCATGAATACCGCGGGTACATTGGTTAATCCGAAAGGCATAACCAAGAATTCGTAATGTCCATACCGAGTACGAAAAGCGGTTTTAGAATTGTCGTCTTCATGAACACGCAATTGATGATAACCCGATCGAAGATCGATTTTGGAAAAACAATTTGCGCCTTGAAGTTGATCAAAGAGGTCGTCGATTCGAGGCAAAGGGTAACGTTTTTTAATGGTGAGTTTATTGAGTTCATGGTAATCGATACACATGTGAAACGAGCCATCTTTCTTTTTCACGAAGAGGACGGGAGCGCCCCAAGATGAAGAGCTTGGACAGATAAAGCCATTATCGGAGAGTTCTTGAAGTTGGTTCGATAACTCTTGCAATTCCAAAGGAGCTAAACGGTAAGGAGCCTTAGCTACGGGAGTCACGCCGGGCACAAGGTTGATTCGAAAATCAACAGGACGAATGGGTGGAAGACCAGAGACGTCTTCGGGAAAAACGCCGGGAAATTCACAAACAACGGGAATGTCTTGAATTTTCTTTTCTTTTGGATCTTTCACCACCGATTGGGTTAGGAATGGAACGTACTTTTGGCCCAAGTACTAACGAGATTGAGAGCAAGACATGAGGTTGAGTTTCTTGGGGATCGTTTTGCCAAAGACTTTGAGAATTTTGCCATTGACAAGCGGGATACGAATGAATTTGTCATAACAATCGACTTCGGCACAGTGCAAAGCTAACCAATCCATGCCTACTATGATGTCGAATCTTCCCATTTGCTTCAGGATGAGGTCGATCGAGAACTCATGCTTGCAAAGAGTGAGGATACAATCGCGAATGACCTAATCGATGATGATGGAATTTTCATTGGCGACTTCGACAGAAAAGGGGCGAGAAAGTTTAGTGCGGGATACGCCAAGAATAGATTCAAATTTAAGAGAAACAAAACTCCTATCAGCTCCGGTATCAAATAAAATTGAAGCTAAATGCTCATTTACTAAAAACGTACCGTTCACCACATCCTTGGCAACTTGAGCTTGGTTGGCGTTCATCATAAAGGCACGCCCTTGGTTGCCGTGGTTGACTTGTTGAGCTGGAGGAGGTGGGAGAGCTTGCATGGCTTGCAGATGTGGGGGGAGGAGGAAGGGCTTGCATGGCTTGGATCGGTTGAGCGGGAGGAGCCAAGAGTTGCGGGATTTGGGGTTGGTAAGTTTGAACTTGGTAGGCTTGGGTTTGGTAGTAGGGTGTGGGTATGATTTAGGCTTGGTTAACAAGGGCAAGTCGAGAACAAGCATTGCGGAAGTGATTTGGGTCTCCACAATTGAAACAAGCCCTAGGTTGAGAAGGAGGGTTTTGAGCAAAAGGAGCGGGACGATTTTGGTTGGATGGGGCAAACCTTGGTGTTGCGGGTTGCCCACGAGAGGCTTCTCGACACACGTTGTTAGTGTGACCATAGCGGTTACACTTGGTGCAGTGGCGACAAGCAGAGTAGGAGGGATGATGACGTTGACAAGTGTTACATAGTGGGTGCGGGCCGGAATACGGTTTTCGGTTTTGGAGTTCTCGGGATTGAGATTGAGGTTGTGATGGGTGGGTGATAGCATAGTTTCGGTAGTTTGGTTTAGTTTTCTTTTTGGTGTGGTGGGTGGAATTGGAGTGGTTGATGGCTTGAGGTTGTAGGTCTGCTTTAGCTTGAGGAGTTGGTTCGGGCTTACTCTTGTCACTCGTTTTCTTGATGGAGAGGGTACCGTCTTTGACATGGTTTTAAGAAAGAGCACCGGCGAAGGTAATAGCATCATGAAAGGTTTGCGGGTTGCGACTCATCACCGAATCGCGGATTTGCATAGGCAAACTGCCGACATACTTGTCAATAGTCCTTTCGAGGCGAGTGACCAAGTGAGGAACCAAGAGACTAAGCTCGTGAAAGCGGTTGGAGTAGGTGGAGTTGTCACCACTATCTTGCTTGAGTTCCCAAAATTCGGATTCGAGTTTTTGAAGTTCATGTTTTGGGCAAACTTCATCATGAATTCTTGGAGCTTGGTCCATGAGTAGGCCATAGCTACTTCCGCTGCATGGGTGGAAATCTCTCTATTCCACCAAGTGCGGGCGGTATTCTCAAACATGCTAGAGGCATACGTGGTCCTTTTGAGTTCGGGGTACTCACAAAGAGTAAACACACTTTCCATTTTCTCGAACCATTGCAACAAAGTGGTGGCACAGCTCGTACCAAAGAATTGAGATGGGTTTGCACTAGTGAAATTTTTCAAAGCGAAAGGTACGGGGTTGGGTGTGGTTTGAGTAACGGTTGATTGGGTGGCTTGGATTTGAGTTATGAGTCCGGGAATCACAGCGGCGATTTCTTTTGCTACCATTGCGGCCATCCGACGACCGGAGCACGGCTTGCGTAATTGGCTACGGATTGGAGGCATTCTAAAATAAAAAAGAGAAATGGTATAAGTTTAGGGTAATTGATATAAGTATGAGGGAAAATAAGTAAATGTAGGGTTTAATGATTGTGAATCCTAGAGTTATGAGAATGAGAATGTTAGTAAAAACCATTTTATACTTGCATCAAAAGATAAAAATGTATATATATTTATAAGTTTCAAACTTTTGCCATTTAAAAATTTGAGGTTTTGAGATTTTGAAATTTAAATATATAGTCGGGAAATCGTAAATGAAATCACCAGGGTTTGATATCCCGACAAATAAAGTTGTATAAAATAATAGGTGGAGTCGAACATGTGCACGTACCACCGCATCTAATTATGTTGTTGTGACTCAAATAACGATAATAACATATAATAAAAACGGAGATACAACGAGATGTTAAAAACAACTTGTATTTTTAACACCAAAAAAATATAATGAGGCAACCGGAACGCTTTCATTCGACAACTTAAAGTATTGACATGTATAACACGATTCGTAGGCCTAGAAAACACACACTATAATTCAACCATCCCAGGTAAGTATATCACCTTCAATTCTTGGAATCTTTTTGTCAAATGGTCGTTTCATAGTGTTTCGCTTTCCATGATGGCTACAAACCCGATATAAATGCAACCTTTGAGGAGATCTTAAATAACGAGATCCAAATTAAGTTTGTGATCCATAAAACACAATATAAAAACTGATGTTTTTGCGTTTTAAGGTAAGGATGCCTTGGAATACTACGAGAGTGTGTGCATGTGTACATTTTTTATGATTAAATGAAATAAATAAGCAATTAAATGTATAAGTGTAATGAACAATCAAGTAGGGTAACACGTATAAGCAACACGTATAAGGACCCTAAAGCAAAATTATACTAGGCCGTTACGTCTAACCACCTATCTTATAGTCTTGGCTCTGATACCAATCTGTAACACCCCGACCAAAGGCGGCGGAACATGTCGGGGTGCAACGGATTGCCCAAGAACACAAGACACTATTAAAGTGACAATATTTAATCAACTCACTAATTTCATTCAAACATCAATGTAACACATATTGTTCATACAAATAAACAATAAAATATAAATGATGGATATTGTTCATTCTTCTAATAACCTAGCAGTATCAAATAGAATGACGTCTTCGAACTCCAACTCAAGTAATAATCAAACCTGTAACAATGCATAAAATAACATTTGTCAACACGTATGTTGGTGAGAAATTTCATAGTTTTGAGTATATATAATATGAGCGAAATCCACAAATGTATATGAGACTATAAATAAAAGCATCAATCGTGGCATATAAAACATATATAAATGAGGATCCTTTCTACCCGGTAACAACCGACATACTCGGATAATGAGGCCCTATTCTACTAGCACAAGGCTAAGTAGTAAGGGTAGCGTATGATCATACTTAATGAGGCTCAACAATAACATAGAAATAAACACTCGCGCAAGTAAAGCATATGAGACATATAACACACAATAGAGCAAGTATTCTAGCATCATACAACCTAAACTTTGTGGTTTGAGATATGAGTATAATATAAATCATTTTTGTTGAATAAGTATGCATGTTACCCCCAAAAGATAAAAGTGAAAACGGGGGATGAAAATATACTCACGTTAACTAAATAACTTGAAAGATTGATTTGCTAATAATCGGAGATCGGGTTTAACGAGCAAGACCTAGATTAAATGGGTCTTAGGTTAGTAGGTAGTCTTGGAAGGATTTAAAGTAAAATATGACAAGTAAAGTAAATAAATGAATTTCATGGTTTAAAAATATACATAGTTGGGAAATTAAAGACATGTTCTAAAAAGTAAGTTTACTCGAAACCGGGTCTTGGTATTTCATTCATAATTATTACTCAACCTATGTTAAGTAACTTATGTGGGTTATAATGCACTAATGCAAGACCCTTGGGTGTATGAATACCAAAACAAGGTTTTAATCGAGTGTTCGGACTTGTTAATTTGAGTCTAGATAATTAACTAAACTCAAAGTTAACTTTCCAAAATGTTTTGAAATAACTCAATAAAATCAAAATACTTAACCAAGTATATAGTTCTATTGTGAAGAACCTTAACGTCTGTTAAGTGAGTATTTGGTTTCACCGGTCCAAGCTTGTTATAAGATCAAGTTGGATTCCGACACACCAAGTAAGTTGATTAAATACTTAAAATTAGTTTGAAATACATTCTTGAAGAATGATGAGTTTCGATGACCAAAACCACACTTGTGTGTCTTAGGCAAGTGAAGTCGGTTTAGTTCGGTTTTGGTTGCCACATACCCAAACACCATAGAACTATCAAAATGGTTTTAGAAGTTACAAGGTTCAAATATTTCATAAACATTTTTCTTTAACTATTTTAAACAAAACTATTTAAAACAAAAGCTAGTAAACAAGAGTTCGGTCTTGGTTCGGTCTTGCTTCGGGTCTAATCTCGGGATGAAACCGAGACTAGTGACTTCATAACCAAGACCATGAAACTCTTTAAACATGAATTAAAACTAAACTACTTACAATATAAACAATACTAGTAAAGCATTAATGGAAAATAGTATAATCAAGAACTACAAAGAGTTCTCCATGAAGCCTTGCCTTGTCGCATATCACCTCCCGAAGAAGATGAAAGCCAAAGGAAACAAGGGGAGCATATTATATATATGTTGTACCACAAGATATGAATTAGTAAGTAACAAAACAAAAATTAAAGAAGGTTGTTGTTAGATAATTATGAACCTTGAAGGTTAGAGATAGTGTTCTTATTTTGAGAGAGAAAGAAGATGAATGAGCAAGAAGAAATGAAGGGGATGGGGTTGTTTATATAGGGAAGGAGTCAAACTTGTTTTCCTTGTTTTATATCAATACTTGCATGTGTTTTTTTAAAAGGTTTAAATAATACAAACTAGTAACAAATCCAAAAAGTAAGAGATGATTATGAAACATAAAAATCAAATATTTTATATTAGTGAAAGATTTGGTTTACAAATCGGGTGGGGTTTTGATACAAATACAAATACAAAAAAAGACCGAAAATGACGAATGTTACAAAAGGTACGCATGATGCCCGAATAAAATTGTTATAAAATATTGAAAAGGCTTAAAACCCTATGTCGAGGATGTACTCGATACATCAAAAAATAAAAAATAACAACGAAAAGAAGGGGGTTTACCTACCACTTTATTGTAATCGCTTTGCTTGTTTAGTAAATGATTGTCACTTTCTTTAAAAAAAGAGTATTGTGAATATATATGTACATCAATGTGATTATATTATATGATTCTTTGTTATAGAATATTATTTAACTAATAATAACTATTCTTAAATAATAAGGAAAAAAAAAGAATACATTTCTTAAAGAAGAAGAAACGTAGGTTTTAAAGGAAATAAACTAAAGGTTTATATTATAAGAGAATATAAGTTAAAAGAAAGACTTTTAATTTATAAAAGAAAAGAATACTTTTTAATTAAAGGTTTTAATGTAAAGAAAGAAAGATTTGAACTAAAGGTTTACAAAAGAAAATAATCGAGGTAAAGATTATAATAAGACTATAGGTCTTATGCCGGATTGTATATCTGACTAAAAAAAGGTTATACTCGTATTATAGGTGCGAGATAGAAACGGGAAAGACCCTCAGAGGGTTTATTGAAACCGATCCAAATAAAAAAGGTGAATACGCCCCAACTTTAAAAACTTGTTTAAAAATAGTCAAAAGAATTAAAATGAAAAAGAATTACATGGGACTCCGTGTCTCTAAAACGTTATAAACAAAAGTAAGCGCTATCCCTCAGGCTGTCGTGTACGTTTGTTTGGATCCTTACAAATGTGGTAATAAATTCGGTGGGCACACCACGCCACACTTGGTCATGACCTCCGCCACGATGGGCCGGACCTAAGTTACGTCCGAGCGAGACTGACCATGTATATACGTATGGTACCTAAGTAATGTCGAACGCTGCGGTGTTTGCTGTGGTGCTTTGTGTAGAGACTTGAGTTTATAATTGTGTTGTTTTAAAGCATGATTATTCCTAAGCCACGATGGGCCGGACCTAAGTTATGTCTCGAGGGGTAATCAACTAAAAGAAAATATTTTAGCATCAGCATATTCCCCAGCATGTGTTGCTAACGTATTTTCTAAACATTTTGCAGGTGACCAAAGTTAGAGCTTGGGATGACGAAGTGCTCAAGATATCCGATGGCTCGGATCTTTTTGTTAAACTTAATATGAAATGAATGGTGGTTTTTTAATTAATACAAGTAACCTTAAAACACTAAACGGGAACTTTTAAATCCCGTCTTTTGGTGAATGTAATTATTATATTTTAAATCCACAAGTTTTAAAGTCTTCTGCTTTTAATACGTAACTCTATTTTATTTACAAATGTGGTACCAACTGTTGGTCATACGCCCAGGCCTAAGATGGGGGTGTGACAGGTAGGTATCAGAGTGATCGATCTTTACGAATTAGGGTTTTACAAGATAATACCTAATCTTTGATTCAAGTAAAGGAAAAATATTTTCATTACTTTTTTTATTTTAATAGGGATAAGATAGGCTGGTAACCTTTTCTTCCCCTCCTCACTCTAAACCACCCAACTTATTAGATGTCTTTCAAGAAGATGATGAATAGCTATGTACATGAAGCAGAGAAGGCTGGAATACCCGAAACCCTACCCAAGGATAACATGAGCTAGGACTACTATGAGGCTTTCTTCAACCAAGATCAATACATCGACCGAACCAAGCCAATATACTTCCCCAGAACCGAGAATTGCCCAATCAACCTACCCGATAGTCCACCAATGCCAAGAAGTGATCCCCAAGACACTCAAGCTATCACCCATCAAGCATACCCATGTACCACCCATCCGAAGTCCCAACGTATCACCCTTCCGAGATTCCAACATATCAACCATCTGAGATCCCGCCATATTACCCATCTTGTGCTCCGACATACTTACCACCAAATCCTCACCCATTGTATGCTTTCCTCTCAAACAAACAAGTCAAGGAGGAACCAATGTCTGACTCGTCCGATTGGATACAATGCCGTTCTGACCAACGAAGGTGGCACACCGGAACATCTGCCTACGACACTGTCGATTCTCGCCTCAACAATGAAGGACCATCCAGCAAGCCGAAGATGAGAGTCATGATGTCGTATGAAAGTTCTCGTATTCCCTCGATATTGAAGGATACTGCTCAACTGATGGAGGAATAGGACCCGGAGGAAGAAGAGGATCCGGAAGAAGAATCTGAAGAGGACCCTGAGGAAGAATACCTAGAAAATCCCAATGAAGTGACCACACCACCGCCTGGACAAGGAAGTGCGCAACCTTTCTTCCACAAGAACTTGAGTTATGGTTCTGTTGATCCCTATATGCAATATCTCGGAGAACTCAAGAACAAATCGTCATAAAGTTTTCCACCCTACCAAGGCACTATCCCGACAGAGGAAGACAAAGCAAATTAAATCCGCAAACAAAACGAAGCGGCTGACGCTTTCTTCCATAACTCATCTGATGTGACCGCATCTCCGTATCCGTACCCAAAGAATCATTATGATGTTGTAATGATGGGTACCGTGATCCGCCACCAAAGTATGGATACCCAAACGAGTTCACTCGGTCATAAGAGGAGCATTTGGACCGAGACTTGCATGAAACCGATAACCTTAGGAAGAAGATAGCAGTAGATGGAAAGAAGAAGAAGAAGAAGAAGAAGAAGAAGAAGAAGAAAAAGAAGGTAGGAGAAAAACTTCTGAGAAAATGCAATAAGATGACAAAAATGGTAAAGAAGTTTATCAAGGATTGAAGAAATACGAGATGAGAGTGTGGTGTTGTGAGGGTTATGTGTATTTGATGAAACATTAATGTGATGTGTGTAATACGTGTATAATTAAGGATAGGTACATATGTATATCGAGTAAACGATATACATATGAATGTTGTAAAAAAATTATATATATCAGTTTATGATATATATATATATATATAATGTGACTAAAATAAAAGGTGTATTTTAAGGAAAGAAATTTGTTATATTTTAGTTAAAAAGAAAACGTGATAAAAGAAAGAAAATGTCTCACAAAGTAACAACGTTGACGCTTCTCGAAAAGAAGCTGATAATAGAAAAGAAAAAGGAAAAGATCATGAGAGAAATAAAGAAGAGAAAATTCCCGATAAATATATGAACCAAATCCAACAAATGATAAAAGAGGCTGCAAGAAATGAATCAATAGCCAGATCACAATCTAGAAAACCTAAATTTGTTGAACCATCCTGAAAATCTTGTCAAATCCCGTCCTACACCATCTCACGTAGAAGAGAGTGTTCATGAGTCTAATGCTGATGGTGAAGTTAGACAAGAGTTTAAGAAGCTAAAGATAGGTGGTTGTTCATTCAAAGACTTTAAGTATTTCGGACCAAAAGAGTTCTACAGAGACAAAAGCGCTATTGCTACAGCAAGATGGATTGAGGAGATGGAATCGATAGTAATCATAAGAAAATGTTCAGATCAAGAGAAGATACAATAGTCCGCTCAAATGTTCAAGAGCGAGGTCTTGGAATGGTGGAACCCGTTGATTCTGAGTAGAGGAAGGCAAGTGATGTACAATCTTTCGTGGGAAGAATTCAAGGAACTGATAATGGTAACATTCTGCGCTATGCATGAAACCTATCAGATCCAAACCAAATTTCTCAATCATAAGGTCGTGGGAACTAACCTCCGTGAATATAATACTAAGTTCCACGAGTACTGACACCTCGTTCCCCTGCTGGTTAACCATGAATCCAGCAAAGTCACCCGATACATATGGAGATTGCCGAGGGAAATCCGCGACATGGTGAGGTCTCATCTTCCTCAAACTGCCGAATCCGAAATGGAGTTAGCCGGTTATCTCATGGGCAGCTTAGTCCGCGACAAGGAGGAAGACAAGAAAGTTGTAACAACCACTGACCAAAGGAGGACTGGAGTAAGTGCCCGATTCAAAGGCAAAAACGTAAATAAAAACCGAACCGGATTCTATTCTAATGCCCTGTTCTACAAGACATGCAAAAGGAACCATAGGGGACAATGTCGTTATGCTCCTTCTTCTACCGCAACTGTCTGTGAATCATGTCATAGACTTGGACACACAACGGCCGATTGCTGGAAAAAAAAGATGACCTGCTATAACTTCAAAGAAATGGGGCATCTAAGGTTCGAGTTCCCCAAGAACAAACCCGCGACTGGTGGTGCGGGTGGAAGCGGTAAAGCCAAAAAGGGCAATGCAAGAGTCTTCGTCCACGACACTAAAAAGGCTGCTGACATGCCGGAAACCATCACCGGTACGTTTCTAGTCAATGACACCTGTGCTAGAGTTTTGTTTGATTCGGGTGCCAATTTAAGTTTTATAGATTATAACTTTTGTACTCTATTAAACGAACCTTTAACAAAACTAAATAAAATTCTAAGCGTCGAGACTGCTAGCGGCGAAATAGTCAAAATCTCCGAAGCCTTTGAAAATGGAAAAATTCTTTTAGCCGGTTATATTCTACCCAAACAATTATTGCCAATGACTCTTGCTGGTTTTGACATTGTACTTGGTATGGATTGGTTATCCGATAATGATGCTCGTATCATTTGTAATAGTAAAACCGTCTAACTTCAAGCCCCTGATAAACAAACCATTCGAATTGAAGGGGACAAAGATGTTGGCCAAGTTAGCATAATTTCAATGATTAGGGCTAACAAATGTTTGAATCAAGGATTCTTAGCATTCATGGCCTATGTCACCGAAGAATCCAAACCAAAAGAGATAAAGGACATGCCTATTGTCTCCGACTTTGCTGATGTTTTTCCCGACGAACTTCCTGGAATCCCTCCCGATCGTGAAGTAGAATTTAGGATCAATCTCATTCCCGGTACTGCTCCGATCGCTCAAGCCCCTTATCTTCTAGCTCCAATCGAAATGAAAGAATTAAAGAAACAACTTGACGAACTGCTTGAAAAGGGTTTCATTCAACCAAGTTCATCGCCATGGGGAGCACCAATTCTATTCGTCAAGAAGAAAGAAGGATCTATGAGGATGTGCATTGATTACCGAGCATTGAACAAAGTTACCATCAAGAACCGTTATCCACTCCCTCGAATCGATGATCTCTTTGACCAACTCCAAGGCGTAAGCTTCTTTTCCAAAATCAATCTTCATTCTGGTTACCATCAACTCAAAGTCCAATCCGAGGATATTTCGAAAACCGCATTCCGAACAAGGTATGGCCATTATGAGTTCACCGTTATGCCGTTTGGACTCACTAAAGCGCCAGCCACGTTTATGGATATGATGAATCGAATCTGTAATCCTTATTTGGATAAATTTGTTATTTTATTCATCGACGACATACTTATTTATTCTAATTCCAAGGCAGATCATGAAAATCATCTCCGAACCTTGCTTGAAATACTTAGAACCGAGAAGTTATATGCCAAGTTCTCAAAATGCGTGTTATGGTTGCACGAAGTGTAATTTCTGGGTCACATCGTCAATGTCAATGGTATTCAAGTGGACCCCACTAAGATTGAAACTATCTCTAAGTGGGAGATTCCAAAGTCACCAACCGAGATTCGAAGTTTCTTAGGTTTGGCTGGTTATTACCGAAGGTTCATTGAAACTTTTCTCATATAGCTGTTCCCCTAACTTCTTTGACTCACAAAAATATCAAGTATGAATAGGGAACTAAACAATAAGAGGTTTTCGATATACTTAAACAAAAGCTTACTCAAGCACCTATACTGGCCTTGCAAGAAGGTACTGAAGATTTTGTTGTCTTTAGTGACGCGTCTCATTCCGGTTTGGGATGGTACTAATGCAACGAAAGAAAGTGATCGCTTATGCCTCTTGTCAACTTAATGTGCATGAAAAGAACAACACAACTCACGGTCTAGAGTTAGGCGCCATAATATTTGCATTAAAGATATGGAGGCACTATCTCTATGGAGTAAGATTTATCGTGTATACCGACTATAAAAGCTTGAAACACATCTTCGAACAAAAAGAGCTTAACATGCGTCAACGACGCTGGATGGAAACTCTAAATGACTACGACTGCAAATCGTCTATCACGAAGGTAAGGCCAATGTTGTGGCCGATGCCTTGAGTCGTAAGGAACATGAAAATCCAAGAATAGCACAAGCATTAAGATTAGAACTTCAAATTGATCTCATCGAACAAATCAAATCCGCTCAACTCCAAGCTATCAGTGAAAATAAGATTTCCAACGAAAAACGTAACGACACCATTGACTCGCTAGTTAAGGGTGATGACGGTGTCCTTAGACTCAGTAATAGGATTTCGGTACCAATCTTCGGGGACTTGCGAAAAGAAAATGAATGAAGCTCACAAGTCCAAGTACATGATGCACCCCGGAAGTGACAAAATGACCAAAATATCAAACCGAACTACTGGTGGAATGGGATAAAAAAGGACATCGCTTCGCATGTTGCGAAATATCTAACTTGTTTGAAAGTCAACGCTAAACACCAAAAGCCATCGGGACTGCTTCAGCAACCCCGAACGTCCCGTTTGTAAGTGGGAGTTAATAAACATGGATTTCATCACTAAACACCCAAAAACGACTCGACAACATAATGCTATTTGGGTTGTTGTGGATAGACTAACAAAATCCGCTCACTTCATACCCATCAATGAAACATACTCAATGGATAGATTAGCGCGTATCTATGTGAACAACATCGATGCTTTGCATGGAGTACCGTTATTTATAATCTCTGAGCGAGACAGTCCTTTACATCTCATTTCTGGAAAAGATTCCAATAAGTGTTAGGCACAAAGTTAAACCTTAGCACCGCCTATAATCCACAAACTGATGGGCAAAGCGAAAGGAGAATTCAAACGTTGGAAGATATGCTCCGCGCTTGTGTAATAGACTTAGGTGGAAGTTGGGATGACCACTTACCCCTAATGGAATTCCCGTATAACAATAGCTATCACACAAGTATTCAAGCCGCACCATTCAAGGTGTTACATGGTCGAAGGTGTAGAACGCCCGTGTGCTGGTCTGAAACCGGAGATAATCAATTGTCTGGACCCGAGATAGTCCAAAAAACCATTGACAAAGTTCTACAAATCCGAGAACAACTTAAGACGGCACGTGACCGCCAAAAGAATTACGCCGATGTCCGTCGTAAGCCGTTAGAATTCAATGTCGTTGACAAAATATTATTGAAAGTCTCGACATGGAGAGGCGTAGTTCGCTTCGGTAAGAAAGGAAAACTAAGTCCTCGATTCGTTGGACCCATCGAGGTACTTGAACGAATTGGTACTGTTGCATATCGATTGCGACTACCCGAGGAAATGCAAGGGATACACCATGTATTCCACGTCTCTAATCTGCGAAAGTGTTTAACCAACGAATCTTTATCTATGCCATTAAAAGATGTCGAGATAAATGAGAACTTAAAATTTATAGAAAAACCAATTCAAAGAGAAGATTCGAAAACAAAGAAATTGAAAAGACGAACATTGAAAATCGTGATATTAAATTGGGACTCACGAAGAGGCCCCAAATATACTTGGGAACTCGAATCTGAAATAAAGAAAAAATACCACCACTTGTTTTAAGAAGCAATCTCGAGGATGAGATTTATTTCAAGGTGGGGAGGATTTAACATCATGAAAATTTCGAGTTCTAAATACTAAATTTCCAAAGTCAAAGAACCAAAAATGTCAAAATCTAAACCTTAGGGTTAAAAATAAAAATTCTAATTTCCTGCCCCATCGCGATACGTGATGGATCGGAAGAGAAACCCATCGCGTATCGCGATAGTTTGTCTGACACACAAAACCCCTGGCGTGCCACGTGACCACACGTGGCACAACGGTCTCCACGTGTCACCACGTGTCAAAACGTGGCACAACCGTTTGCCACGTGGCGCCACATGGCAGATCTATTGGTGACGATGCAAGCCCACGTCGTGATACGCGATGGGATAATCCAAAGGGCCATCCCGTATCGCGATGGGCCCACTGGTTTGCCTATAAATAAAGGGATTGGGCTCTATCTCTTCTCACACCAATTCACAGCCACTTTCTATCTCTAAAATACTCCCTCTCTCACTACGTCGAAGTTCGTTCCAAAGCATTCCTTGATTATCGCACCCAAATACCGACGTTCCTCGATATTTGTGCCACATACCTACAACATTCCAACGAAGAAGGTGCTGCCATCCCGTCGTCCCGACGACCCGCCTCGTAAAGTGTGCCGACTTGTGGAGAAGTGTTGGTGTACATCATTTTGCATGCCAAGGAAGAAGTGTCGAACGAAAGGTGTTTGATCATGAAGAAAAAGAAAGCAACACGGCATTGAAGTGCTGCTCGATTTTGTAAGGGTTTCATAAGCCAACAAAGGTAGGCATGATGCTCGAATAAAATAATAATAAAATATTAAAAAGGCTTAAACCCCTAAGTAGAGGATATACTCAACCTCGAAAAATAAAAAATAACAAAGAAAAGAAAAGAAAGTATTGTGAATATATATGTATATTAATGTGATTATATTATATGATTCTTTGTTATAGAATATTATTTAAGTAATAATAACTATTCTTAAATAATAAAGTAAAGAAAAGAATACGTTTCTTAAAGATGAAGAAACGTAGGGTTTAAAGGAAATAAACTAAAGGTTTATATTATTAGAGAATATAAGTTAACAGAAATACTTTTAATTTATAAAAGAAAATAATACTTTTTAGCTCAAGGTTTTAAAGTAAAGAATGAAAGATTTAAACAAAAGGTTCACAAAAGAAAATAACCGAGGTAAAGATTATAAAAAGACTAAAGGTCCCAAGTCGGATTGTATATCCGACTAACAAAAGGTGCGAGATAGCAACAGGAAAGACCCTCGTACTGTGTATTGAAGCCGATCCAAATCAAAAAGGTGAACACGCCCCAACTTTAAAACTTGTTTAAAACTAGTCAAAATAATTAAAATGAAAAAGAATTACATGGGACTCCGTGTCTATAAAACGTTATAAACAAAAGTAAGCGCTTGCCCTTAGGCAGTCGTGTACGTTTGTTTTTATCCTTACATATGTGGTAATAAAGTCGGTGGGCACACCGCGCCACACTTGGTCATGACCTCCGCCACGATGGGCCAGACCTAAGTTACGTCCGAGCGAAACTGACCATGTGTATACGTATGGTACCTAAGTAATGTCGAACGCTGCGGTGCTTTATGTAGAGACTTGAGTTTATAATTGTGTTTGTTTTAAAGCTTGATTATTCCTAAGCCACGATGGGCCGCACCTAAGTTATGTCTCGAGGGGTAATCAACTAAAAGAAAATATTTTAGCGTCAGGATATTCACTAGCATGTGTATCTGACGTATTTTCTAAACATTTTGCAGGTGACCAAAGTTAGAGCTTGGGATGACGAAGTGCTCAAGATATCCGATGGCTCAGATCTTTTTGTTAATCTTAATATGAAATGAATGGTGGTTTTTTAATTAAAAAAAGTAACCTTAAAACAATAAACGGGAACTTTTAAATCCCTTCTTTTGGTGAATGTAATTATTATAATTTAAATTCACAAGTTTTAAAGTTTTCCGCTTTTAATACATAACTCTGAATTATTTACAAATGCGGTACCAATTGTTGGTCATACGCCCATGCCTAAGATGGTGGTGTGACATCTCTGTTTCTTATGTATGTTATAAATTTGTCGAAGCACAGGTTCTTTAAGATAATTTCTTCTTACTTCTTCAAATTTTAAGTCAAAAATGTTTCAAACTTATGAAATTTATGACTAAATTTTACTTTGAATCTATTTTTGTTTGCGTTTTTGCAGTTATGGCGAACGAACCGACATATCTGTTCGAAAAAAAGCACAACATGTGCGCCTTGTTATCAGTGACTCCTTACAACCAGGAGGTGGCTCGGATGATCACATGGCTCTAGTTATCCAACTTACGATTTTCACTGAATGAGTGCCCTGTAATTTATAGAAATCATCATTTAGATTTCTGGCACTCAGCGCAACTGTTTGATAATGCCGGTGGTAGATGTTTGGAGGCAAAAGTTTCACATCAAGAGTTTATCATCACTAAACAATTCATTCAAGAGAGCCTTCAACTTAATGATGCTGCTGAAAATCACATAAACTTCTCCATCGACCATTTGCTGACAATTTTTACTGACACAATGGGATATCAAGGAGATGTTTTTGAAGGACAATTCAAGAAAGGCATGTTCCCCCAACATTTTCAGATTCTTGACTCATCACATTATTCAAGGATATGCAGCAAGGAAGGGCTCCTGGACCCTAATGAGCAGAGACCTAGCAAATGCAACAGTTGTTGTGATGTTCAGACTGCCATTCAACTACTCCAAGATGATCTTTGAAGGTCTGGTATCAAATTTGATGTAGCCCAATAAGGAGAAATTCTTAATGTACCCAAAATTTCTCCAATTGATCTTTAACAGGCAGTTGCATGATCTTCCAACTATTGGCACCACACATGTTTTACAATATCCGAATACATACATGAGGATTGCAACATTGGCTTCTACTAGCCACTTCAATTCTAATATTGAATTTGATGTTGTTCCATGGTTACTGAACCATGGTTTGGCTATCATGCCAGTTCCAGGGTCACCACATGTGATCTCTGAGGAGAAAGATACTGAAGATGAGGATGAGAGGATGATTATTCAGATGACAATGATGATGGAGGTGCAGATGATGATAATTATCAAGGAGATGGAGATATTGGATTTGTTGAAGTACACATAGCTGATGTTGAGCCTGTTGATGCACAAGCCTTACCTACACCACCAGCCTCTCCAGCAAGCCCACCTCAACAACAAACACCATCCCCACCACCACGAAATGACTGATATATTCCATCCCCACCAACCTCACCTATACTAACCCAAAGCCCACCTCAATCCATTAACCAACCTATTATCCCAACCCAAGACTTATCCTTACATGAACCATATGTTCCAGAACACATTCATGCACATTTAATAAACCAGCCCAACACACCTTTCCAATCCCCGACCCATTCCCAAAACTTAGACCAACCCAACCAACAAACATTCAGAATTATCCACACAAACTTCCCATCACCACAAAACATAAAAATTTACCCTCAACAAGTGAAAACATAATAGAAAGCCCAAGCCCACCCACTGAACCAACCCAACCCCAAACCAACATACCTGATCCCTTCCCCTAGTGTGTATCTACTTAAAAGAAACTTTGATTTGATAGTAGAAAATGTTGATTTGAGAGGATGTAATGAGGAGTTGAGGAAAGTGAATGATGATCTAAAGGCTCAGTTAGCACAAGCCTTAAACAAGATTCAAGCCCTAGAGGCTGAGGTTGAGAAGACCTCAGCTACACCAAATTAGGGGGAGAATATTAATGTTGAAACTGATGATGCTGATGTCGGTATGAAGGAGGATGAAAATGTGGAATTGAATGCTGATGATGATGGTTTGAAAACACTTTTCAATGCTTATTGTGAGAGTGATGTTGATGATGAGAGTGAAGAAAGAGGGTTTCATGAAGATGGATATGAAGGTGACTATTCTGATGTTGGAGAACAAGATTATGATGCAAATGATACAATTACAAAGAAGAAAATTGTGAATGAGGAGAGGTAGAGAAGGAGGTGGATGTTGATCAGAATGTGCAAACAACTAATAATGTTTAAACAACCGAGGCCATAGAAACTGATGCTATTAGCACTGAAACTCTGATAGAGTGATTATGGATGAAAGTGCTGAGACTGAGGAAGCTGTTTTAACTGAAAAAATTGAAAATATTGAAACTTCCAAGAAGGTCTGTGAAGATGATGAGGAGATGAGGAACCTTATGGATGAAATTTACAACTATCCTAGTGAACCATAAATGGTGAGGGAATATGAGGAAGAACGAAGGAGGATAGCAAAAGGAAAAGCCATTATTGAAACTGATGTTGATTCACCTGTTGATACATAGGAAAATCTGATGATGATATGGTTGATAAAGATGAGTTGGATGAACAGGCTGCCACTTTTAAAATGTTGCATTAGACCTTGAAAAGGTTGCCTTAGGTCTAATGCAACCTTTTATCAAAGACTACATTAAAAGAAGTTGCATTAGACCTAACACAACATTTTCAAGGCCTAATGCAACCTTTTTTGAAAGTGTTGCATTTTATACTCAAATGCAACATTTTAGTATGAACCTTTATAAATTCCAAGACAACTCTTTTACTTAAAAATGCAACTCTTTTTAATACTCAAATGCAACTTTTTTTAGACTTAATGCAAACATTATTATCTTTTTAATAGAAAATTTGCAACCTTTTTTTAACTATAAATGCAAGATTTTTATACCAAATGCAACTTTGTAACAAAATTCAATTGCTAGTAATTAATTCGAATTTAATAGCAAATACTCCAAAACAATAACACAAATGTCATTTATAAAAAAATGATGTAACGTTTGTCCAAACTTAAATAACAATATATTCAACACAAATTATTAATTACAACAATAAAGAGAAATGAAAACACTTACGAATCTAAATTTCCAACTAGTAGTTGTTTCATAACCTTCCAAGCCATAGTTTCCAATACTCTTCGATAGTTATGAATATCGTTTTCGCACAGCTTTGAGCCCGACTCTTCAAATTGAACACTTTTTTTTCATCTTACAAGTAACTAAAACATGTTTATGTTTAAGATTAAACCACACTGATGTTCGTAGTTGATAAGTCTTCCACTGCAAGAAATAAGACGATCTTTGTTTTTGTAAGCGCCCTGCAGTGAACAACATAATAAAATTATAATTTGTAAGAGTCAAATTCTCACAAATAATAATCAAATCTTTTCTAATAGAATTTGTATATAAAAAAAGACATCATAAGAGAAGTTAAAGTACTTAATATTGCAACTACACTGGTTTCTCCTTTTAAAACCCCTGTGCCACAACGATTACAAAAAAATATTTTATTTATAAACTTGACTCAAATACATGACCACAACAATATACTAATCATAAATATTGGAGTGTGTACATACAATGTATAATTTGATATTGTTTAAAGTTAAGAGCTAACCGTAGAAAAGATGAATATGCTAAACAAGTATGTGCTGAAATCAGGCCAACAAAAGCAAAATCATTGAACAAACTATCAACAAAAAATTGAAAGAACATATTATCAGAATTATCGTCTTATCATACATAAAAGATTGCGAAGGGTAGAGGCTGCGATTTCTATTTATCGTGATACCTTCATCGTTGGAACTTCAGCGAGTTGTGATTTAAATCAACACCTTTCATGATCAATCTTCGAGGCTTCGTTTCACTATGAGATCAGATTTTCTAAACTTCATTTGGCCCCAGACCTAATCACAAACAAAATTAGTTAATGTATCTTGAGTAAGATAACACAAATTAGTGGAAGCGAAAAAACGAGGGATTGAAGAATCACGTAAAAATGACAAACGTATGTGGAGAGCAAAAAGTGATTATGGGAGTGGACTAGGGTCAGACGAGGGAGTTAATCTCTAGTGTGTAACCGTGTGTTTGGATCTAGGGGGCAGAGCGGGAACAGGTTCACATGAATTAATAATTGTAGGGAAGTAATACAATTTTCTTAACACACAAATAATTTTATATAAAATATTATAAATTTTATCTACCGAAATTGTTAACTTTTTGAATGATCAATTAATGAATAGAGTGCGACTACTCGAGATAGCCCCATGGCAAAGGTCAATTCCGCATGCCCGCAATCGTAGATAGCACTAGGTAGTTCAAGCCAATCATCTGTTTTTTCGGAAAAACCTTGTTGGAATCTGCTTCAAACTTAAGACCTACTACATTCATCCCAATTCCTTTATTTCCACTCCTATAGTACCAAAATTTTACTAAATATATTAGAACTAATGTTATAATTACTTATTAGTAGCAAACATAACAAAAATAACTCAATTTGCATCACAAATATCTCCAAGTAAATACTAATAGGAAACATAGCCATGTTTCATTTTCTTGGTTTTAGTTTAGATAAGAGTTGGTTTCGGTTCGGTATGAATCGTGTTTGGGATGCTTGCAACTTTCCTAACAAAAGTTACAAATTTTAATAAATTTGCAACCTTTTAAAAAAAGTTACAATTTTAATTAAAATTTCCAACTTTTAAATAAAAAGGTTACAATTTCAATACATTTTTGCAACCTTTTATGAAAAAGGCTACATTAGATGTTCTGATGCAACCTTTATATTGTATGAAGTTACATTAGAGTCAAATGCAACACAATTGAAAAGGGTTGCATCTAAAATGTTGCATTAGCCTCTTTTTCTAGTAGTGTGCCAAGAGGCATGCTGACATTATGTATGAAACATTGGAGAGGGAGAGAATTGCCCGATCCATGACTGTTGAAGAATTTGATGAGCAGGAAACTGTGTTTGAACAGGCTCACATTGCAAAAACTTTTAATCAAGAAGGAGAAGTTGAGCAGGAGGTGATAGAGGTTCTTATAAAGATGAAGCAAACTGAAGAGGTTGATAACACCATAGCACTTGCTATGTACAAATTCAAGCAAGCCTAGCTAGAAGGTGAAACTCCAACCACTACTGAACACACTAAAAATGATTCAATTAAGCAGATGGTGCCTGATGAGGCTGGAGAAACCATTACAACAAAAGCTACCAAAAGGTGGATTAAAAAAGTTAATGAAGAGATTCAGAAAAATCCTGATAAATGGAGTTATAATGAGGAGGATAACAACAAATTTGGAAAGAAATACTCAAGAAAAAGGAGTAGATTTGATGGAAGAGATTATAGTTAGGATGAGATTGAAAAGAAAATGGCTAAGAGGTCTGATGAACCTTAGTACACAATTGAAATCCCAAAGAAACATGAAAGCCCTGTGATGGTTGTTCCTATACAGGTTGTTATGCCAAAAACTGAACCTGATTTGAATGAACCAAGAATCGAAGCATTGGATGAATCAACTGAAAAGATGATGACATTGAAGATGATGACAATGCTGATGATGATAATGCTGAAGATAAAGCTGCAAATGCTGAAACTGTTGACTCCCCACATATTAAAATGACTGATGAACAATGGGAGAACATGCAACAAGTTATGGACAATGCAAGGAGAAATCATTCGTTGGTTATAAGCTAGATTAAGCATGGGTACAAATTTGAGACTTTGGCTCCTAAGACAAATGAGGAGCTGCAAAGTATGATTGATAAAGAGGCTAATGAAATCAAAAGAAGAATTGAAAAGAAGAACCGTGATTCTATCAAATACGGGAATTAAAGAATGCATGGTTTATCTGATAAAGATTTGAGCAGAATGAAATTTGATGAGCTGGAACATCATTAGAAGACAATTGCTGAAAGAGTTGAGAGAGAAGAAAAGGAGAGATGAGAAGAGAAGCAGCTCATAAAGAAAAGATCGATGAATTGATGAAGAGATTTGGAAGCAAATGCAAATACTTGATTAATAAAGGCATAGCAATGGAGAGGGTTGAAAGCCTTTCAAAAAAGCTCTAGTTGAATACTATTTCATAAAGTTGTCAATGAAAGATGATACTAATAAAAGTGCAAAAAGGCCAAAAGTTGTGACTTTGGCTGAAAAAGAGAAGCTTGAGAAGAAAAGGAAATATGAGGATGAACAGCTCAAATTGCGTGAAAGATTAATGGAGGCAAGAGGGAGCTTGAATATGATCAAAGGGTTGAATAGAAGTGAAAGATTGGGCCTATATCAGTCTGAACTAGAAAATGATGAACAAGAAAAGGCTCAATCTTCAAGGCTGCCCAAGTCCCTATTGTAGTGGAAGTAGAGCCTGAACCGGTTGAATACAGGGATGCATGGGATGATGAGAACATAATCAAAACCTAAAAGAGTTAATGATGAGCAAAGGAATGGAAGAAAATGTGTTTGATCTCCTGGGGAAAGCTCAATTGAAACAATGATTCTATGAACAGAAGGATGAATGGGAGAGACTTGAGGCTGAACAGAGAAATCCTCAAAACTTTAAAGTTGGACCAGGTGGAGTTAGATTTGTTCCTGCCAGTCAATTTGGAGATGAAAGAATATTGAGAATGATTGACAGACTAGCCAGAGAAGGTGGTGAGAACTTACTGGACTTGATGAATATGCCAGTGGAAATGGTAGTTTCCAGGTTCACGAAGAGATTTGGGTAGTTGGGGGCCACTAAACCCAAAAAGACAATTCCTTCTAGGCCCTCAGCCTTAAGAGTCCAAATTCCAACAACAAGAGCTGCACAACATCGATAAAATAGGCCACCATCTAATGTGGACCTACCAAAAAGGCTCTTTTATGACTTTGTGTCTGAATCATTGAAGGTGATAATGAGGAGTGGAGATTTGAAGGAAATTATCTTCAATGATGATTTTGCTGAGTTTAAACGGGAACAGCTAAAGGAGATGACAAATCTAGAGCTGTATGATTATCATTACAGGGATAGACTTGCTGGAAGACAAAAGAATGAACTATCTAAACATCTCAAGGAGGAAACAAGGACTGGATTCCCTTTGCTAAATAAGAAGAGGAAGTGGAGATTGAATGAGTATGAATAGTCAAGAATGGCAAAGAGGATGAAGGATATCAAAAATGCCGAGATTGATTATATTCAAAGGTGAAGGAGAGAGACCCTCTGGCAAACATGATTGTTTGCATAAGTATGAGAAGGAAGATGACAAGGCCGAATCTTGAAGTCCAGAGAAATGGTAGGATTGCTCGAATTGATTACAAGGAACAAGATGAATTCTACATTCTCAGAAATTCCGATGGACTTGCCTTGGGTAGAACTGATGAAGACTTAACATTCTTGCATGATGACGACTTGGAAGATATTATGAGGTGGACTGTGCCTGACAGCCACCCCTTTCATCAGGAATTGTTTTTGTTCAAAGAGAGAGCAGCAAGTGCAAAGTTGGGAAAAAGGCAAGCAGCCTCTAGCTCCAGAATATAAGACTATGTTTCTAGCTTCGGTTTTGCTGTGTAATGTCCACTGGACAGAGTTTCAAGTTCGTAATACTCTTTTTGTTTATGAAATGTAATTTGATTTTGAGATTTGATGTGTATTTCGGCTAAGTGTATGTAACCATAGAGGTGTTTTGGTACAGCTGAGGGTGTTCCAATCTAGGGGAGATTGTTGGGATGAGAAAAGGCTTAAGGAAGATTGGAATCTTCTCAACCTCCTTAAAATTGACTAAGTATGGACACCGGGCACACTTATGCCTCCAAGAAAGCTTCTACTTAACCTAGCAAAGTATTTTGCCTTTCGGGCAAGGTAAACTTCTTGAAGTCTTCTTAAGTGTCAATCCAAGCAGGGTTCACTGTCTAGCAGGTTGTTATTCAAGCCAAGCAAGGTTTGTTTCCCAGCAATCTCTTGGATAAACTAAGGAAACCAAGTATTTTGGAAGATCTAGCAAGGTTTATTCTTAATAAAAAAGTGGTCTGAGCATGCTTGAAGAAAGTTGATAAGGAAATATCTTAAGGACTTTGTCGAGCAACGTTCAACTCCGAGCAAGCTACAGTGCTACCAGCATAAGTCTACAGTGTTACCAGCGCACTTGAGTTTGTTCAATAAGTTATTCATTAACAAAGAGTTGAAGGGATCTCTGAAGAATAAGTTTGCTCGTAGGACCATATCAAACAAAGTTTGCTATGGTCAAGAAGATTGAAGTCTCGTAGGTGAATATTTTCTAAGGAAAATATTCCAAGTAAAGTCTACCCGGAGAACTGTTCCCCAGCACACTTTGGTTACCAGGTCTGCTTGAAAAAGACAAAAGATGCAAAGCTTACCCGAAGACCTGTTTTACACTTAGAATCTTTTGTAATATGTTTACTGATTATGTATCATTAATTAGGGTTTCTAGAAGGAATTACAGTTGTCAGGGTAGTCCTATAAATAGAATAATTAGGGCACGCCTAAAAAAGAGACGAGAGATACAATGAAGACAGCCTGATATTATTCCTGACTTTGATTGTGGCGGTTGTTCTGTGTTACGTAATGACAAAAACATTCCCTTTCTGAAACCCTGAATCTTTCTATAAATGAAAATCTTTTGAGTGGCACTCTCTGTTTGTTAACTTAATATTTATCAAGCAACATATATTGTGTTAGTGATTCCGCCGTGAATATGATATTGTTCTTACCCTAAATAGCAAGTCTTAACCTTTCTTGTCAGAACCTAACGGTGTGGGTTGCGACAGTGGTATAGTGATCGATATACGAGACCGATATATTAGGATATTATTTGCCATAGCCGCATATTATGACTATGAGATTTGGCAAATGGTTGTCAAAACCGCTTTTCTAAATGGACATCTTGAAGAAGATGTCTATTTGGTTCAACCCGAAGGTTTTGTCGATCCATAACATCCTAATAAAGTGTGCAAGTTAAAGAAATCAATCTATGGATTGAAACAAGCATCTAGAAGTTGGAATCACCGTTTTGATGAAGATGTCAAGAAATTTGGATTCATCAAGAACGTTGATGAGGCTTGTGTGTATAAGAAAGCTAGTGGGGGCATCATTACTTTCTTAGTATTGTATGTTGATGACATACTCTTGTTTGGGAATGACATTCCAACCATGGAAGGTGTAAAATCCTGGCTTGGGAATTGTTTTTCCATCAAATATCTTGGTGAAGCCACCTATATTTTGGGAATAAAGATCTATTGGGACAGATCAAGGTAGTTGAAAGGTTTAAACCAAAGTGCATACATTGATAAAATCTTGAAAAGGTTCAAGATGGAGAACTCTAAGAAAGGTTTGGTACCATTCAAAGAGGAACGATATTTTGTACGACTCAATGTCCAATCTCAAAGGATGAGCAAGAGAAATGAAAGGAATCACATATGCTTCGGCTATAGGATCCATCATGTATGCCATGATATGCACTAGACCTGATGTTTCATGCGCTTTGAGCATGACAAGTAGATACCAACAAAATCCGGGAAGTAGCCATTGGATGGCGGTTAAGAGTATATTGAAAAACCTTAGAATGACTAAGGATATGTTTCTAATATATGGCTCTGGAGAGGAGGAACTTGTTGTAAAGGGTTACACGGATGCGAGTTTCCAAACTGATCGAGATGATTCTTGATCACAATCGGGATATGTTTTTGTTATGAGTGGTGGAGCTGTCTCTTGGAAGAGCTCAAAACAAGATATGGTAGCATTTTCCACCACTGAATCGGAATACATCGCCGCCTCATTGGCAGCTCAAGAAGCAACGTGGATAAGAAATTTCATTGCCGATCTAGGGGTGGTCCATACCATTCGGGACCCTCTAGATATCTTTTGTGACAACGAGGGTGCGATTGCACAAATCAAGGACCCCGTGCACATCAAAAGACAAGGCACATTGAGCGGAGATTCAACTACATAAGAAATGAAGTTGACAAAGGAAAGATATGTATTCGCAAATTCACACCAATCAAAACATTGTGGATCCACTCACGAAGCTCCTTGAAAGGCCGAAGCATGAGGGTCATACTTGCGCCTTAGGACTTCGATATTCTAGTGATTGGATTTGATATTTTTTTGTATTTGGATATCGGAACAATTGTTATTTTGACTCATTCATATGATTATGGTTTATGATTATGACATTTTAAGTTATGTTCCATTTTAGCATGTTTAAATCCGTGAATAAGTTAATTATTCTAAATGTCCGTAGTCGTTCATATTTGTGGGAACAAATATGAAGGTAAGACTATTCTGAACTTGGATTGGTGGATATTCATAAGGTATGAATATAAAGCAAAGCTTTGCTGCCAAGGTTCATAGATATTTATGGGATATAAATATTGGACTGACCCGCCCTCAAGTGTTACTACATGGAATGCTTGTGATTGGTGATCATAAGTAAATTTGAGTAAAGGCGAATATCATAGTTCTTCGCTGCTCTAAAACATGATGGTACATAAGGCTAAGATTAGGGTCTTGATATTCATCAAATATTATGTTTTGACTTAGTTCTTCGCTACTCTGAAACATGACGGTACATAAGGATAAGATTAGGTATGGTACGAGGTGATTGTGAGAGACGTATGTAGCCAATAAGGTATTTTCCCCTCTTATTCGTTGAGAGTAAGATGTCTAAGGCCTAATAAGTTAAATCAACAAAGAATGACCACTCTGTGTCTTTGGATTTGACATGACATCTGTGGCAAAAGGATAAATGATAGATTCACCTAAATCATTTCAAGTAAGGGACTTGAAGGGGATGATGTTATTGAATGGCACTTCGTCATACTTATTAGGGGTACTAAACCGTTGTTAGGCGGTATTTTCTACTTGCATCAATCTTTTATGTATCTTGTCCAAGTGGGAGATTGTTGGAATCGGTCCACCCAAGACACATACTATAATTGATGTGGCTAGTACGTTATGATCCAAGTCGGGTCATACCCAATAACAAGCTAGACAAACACCATAATATTTATTATAGATATGATCTAGCAAATAAATATTAACACTTATGATATTTAGAAAATGGGTTTCTAAATATTTGCACTTGAGGAATCAATAAATTATATGGATAATTATTTAGAGAGATTATCTTATGATATTATTTAAGTTGGTTAAATAATATACATATATGATAATGGTTATGATATATTGCATGAAACTTATTGCATGTTAAAAGTGTTAAATGTCATAAAGTTTCGATTGACCTGTGACTAATATATGGAGTATTAGTCATCGACTAGTACATGGAGTATTAGTTATGAGACTAGTACATGGGGTATTAGTCTGTTGCCGGGAAGAAAGAGACAATATTTTCTAGTAGGACCAGCCATTTTGGGGGGAAAATTCCCACCCTTTTGTTTAAAATGGATTTCTCTTTATATGTTTTTTGGGACACCACACAATATAACCCAATAACATTACATGCAATATTATTTCTCTCTCTCTTCTCTCTCTCTTCTCTACAAAATCGGCCAAGAAGAAGAACCAAAGGGAAGAAGCTTTTGGGTGCAAAAGTGTTATCAAATCCTAGCATACAAGGGTTTTTGTTGGATGCTTGTGGGTATACAAGCTTGAGGCTCTTCTCTCCTTGAAGTCTAGCCTTTCAAATCATTATCTCCTTCATTTCTTGGAGTCTTGAAGGTATAATACATAAACACCATATGGTTGTTTATATTGTAAGCATGTAATTTCTTATATGGATCCTAGGTTTGGGTTTTTACATATAAAATCGGTTTTATATTAATATAAATGACAAGATATTAAACAAATTAATCCGCTGCATTTTCATTTAAATGAGTTTATATGACTTTGATAATCTTGTTAAAACCCTACAATATATATATATATTAAAATACATATAGGAAGGGCAAAAAAGTCTTTTCACCAAAAACTCTTAAAATTAAGAGTTTTACAATACTTAAAGCTTTATGTACAACCAACCAAGCATAAATAAATTTGTACAATTATCCTTAAACCCGCTCATTGTTCAAAATTCAAATTCTATCGGAACCCTAATTTTTTGCACCGCTCACGAAAAACTCTCTCATTTTCCAGGTACTCTATGGCGTTGAAGACGAAGCTGGTTTGAAAATGGTGACCCGTTCAGATCTATCCTTATTTTTTTTTTATTTTTTGTGTTTTGGTGGCTTTTGACAAGGACGGTAGTTGTGTGTAGGGTTCTGGCGGCTTCGTCACCCGCGAACGTCGACGATGGTGTAGTATGTCTCGCTACCTGTTAGATCTAGCAAAAATATTATGTTTTTCTTTTTGTTTAAACCTCTCTAATTTGTTTCGTTTAATTTTGTTTACTGTTGTGATTTTAGCGTTGTTCGTTAACAATATCCCGATTTCATATCCAACCTCCGTCCCCTGCCTGCTGATGCAAAATATTCTGCACCTGTAAGTTTGTTTTCCATTCTTTCAATTTTGTAGTGTTTAATGTCAAATTTTAGGGTTATTGAGTTGATTAATTGAATTTATGTAATTTGAACAGAGGTGAAGATAAATGATAGTGCAATTAGTCAATTAGATGACCAACAGTCTATTTACATAATTGATCATATTTTTTTCAGATGTAGATTTTTGGTCAGAAAAAGGTATGTGAACATGGATGGCTTAGTTACAAAGCTAAGCATCCGTTTTATCTATTTGAGAAGTTCAGATGTCGCATTGGTATAAATATATACACCACATTGTTATTAATTTAATAAAGCAATAAAAACTGAATAAAATGATTGTATTATTCGGTTACAAGCAGATTAAATCAAAACCGAGAAAACAGATCCCGATCTTTATTGGGTTTTTTGGTTTGTATTTAATCGAATCATCGGTTAACCCTAATAAACTGAAACAAAAAAAACATAACCAAAATTTTATTTTGTCATTCGGTTCATATTTGTAACGGTAAACGTATTCTTATTTGGTTATTCGGTTTGGTAGTCGGTTATACAATTTGATTAATTCGCTTTAAGCAATTATTTTTCTTGGTTTGGATTTCAGTTACACCAGCATGAAAATATAAAACCGAATAAACTGATAAGAGAACTGAAGTATGAGTTTGTTTTCAATATTGAGTGATTAAGGTGAATGTCATTATGCCAAATGCATCATATTTTTATTGGTTATTTTTTGGGTTTAGTTATTAACATGATCGAATATAACATGTTAATGGGATCGAATTTAACTCGTTAACGGGATCAAATTTCTTTTCATTAACAGGTTGATATGAGATTTTGTGTTTAATGAACTACAATATATACACGAATGTTGTTGTTCCAACAGATGATTGCAGATATTCTATACAAGTTTAAATTGAAAATCTATACTATTTTAAATCACTTTCAAAGTTGTTTGTTCAATCATATATCTTCGAAAAAACCAAAGAAATTTGATATTTTATTTTTATATGTGGTGGTTAGAATTACCATGTAGTTTGGATGATTTGTTTCATGGATTTTGTTCAACTATTAGTGAATTTGTAAATCGATGAACTTCAATTGATACAGGTTTCGAAGGATGTTGGATGTGGTCCTTCTGTTTTCTCTCATCGCTCTTGGGTTTTCTCTCTTTCTATCCTGATTGAACAAGGATCTGAGGCACTATCTTCTTCTCTCTCTCGATGTGCAGCGTATGAACACAGATTTGAAGAAATCCTATAGATTTGCAGGTTTTGTTCCTGACTAACTATTAGATTCAATTTTTTTTTTGCATGTGGTCCTTTTGTTTTAGTTTTCTAACCGACTACGAGATTATGGATATCCAAATTTGATTAATTGGTAAGGAAATTTTGAATTGCAGGAAGAGTTTGCCCCGTCTGAAGTTACCGCACCACCACGAACGAGCGACGGGAATGGTTTTCTTGGAGTGCCTATGACCGCATCCACATTGCTGGGAGGGTAAAACTGTTTCGGTTCATATCAGTCTACAAAGTTGTGAGGTTTATGATTCTTATTTGTTTCGGTTTATATCAGAATACTAATTATTATATTGAAATTATGATAAAAACAACTAAATGATAGATTAGCCGGATTTGAGCTTTGCACGAATATGGCGTTGTTTTGGGCGGGTCATTATATGTTGACCTGAAACACTTTTTAGTTTATATGTATATGTATTTAAATGAAGTTGTTTTTCTTAAAATATTATATCTAAGTTTAAAAATGAAGACTATACTGACGACAATTCACCTTATGATGGTGTTTGTTCTGTAATGTCTTTGATCAAACATCGAATCAGTGTGTGATTTTATTAATTTTATTGATGTTTTATACTGAAGGGCAGCATGAAGGGTGTGATGCAACATTTGAGTTTGATAATAACTATTATATGCTTATGTTTGGAGAGCTGGTTAAGCTTCATATGGAGATTTGACTCCCTCATTCGAGTCATGCTGCATTTGGAGTTCGAAGGAAATCTATTGACCGAGGTCGGGTTTTATGAACTGTATCGGCTTGTTGACTTTGGTAACGTGTGCATTTCTATGCATTTAGTTAGGGGGAATCAGGTTTAATATGACCTTCGCATACTTGTAATAATTTACTAAACAATATTTACTTAAAATGGGTTATTTTGGGTTATTATTAGGGGCAACTACTGAGCTACTAAAGACCGGCTCGCTAAAAGCTTGAATTGAACCCAGATTAAGCGATCTCGAGTTTAAGACCAAGCCCAAAATAAGCTTGTTTAATAATCGAGCCACATCCCAAGCCTCAATACAGCCCTCGTAACGTATTGTTTTTATAATTTGTGAGATGTCTTCATACATCAAATTGTATTCATGGGCAATAAAATTTACATTTATTTACAGATTTCTATAATTGGAATAAGATCAAGGTTAGATATTGCAGAACTTGCGGAGGTGCATCCTTTAAAGTTTACATGTGATGGGAGAAAAGTCAATTGAGTAAGTTTAACAAGTAGTCGCTTTATTGCCTTTAAAAACCTATTTTTTGCTCTAACAAATGGATGACTGTTTCCTTTTTTTCAGGTTTACTTGTGAAACATGTATTTGCCATTATTGGAGAGAATTAACACCTTTCTTGACAAATCATGGAGAATGAATGTGGATGGACAACTGGAGAG
Source organism: Bidens hawaiensis (assembly GCF_021521415.1). Taxonomy (NCBI): domain Eukaryota; kingdom Viridiplantae; phylum Streptophyta; class Magnoliopsida; order Asterales; family Asteraceae; genus Bidens; species Bidens hawaiensis. The sequence continues at coordinate 117,121 of NW_027495328.1, read as the reverse complement.
AAACAACTGTATGGTTCGGGTCAAAATGGGTCGTTTAAAAAATGTATCGATTTGACTTTAGTGTTTGTGGTTTCACCGTCTAAACTTGTAACAAAAGCTTTAAGTTTGCCTGATGATATTTAGTACGTGTTTGTGGCAACTCAGTGATAATATCCGTAATAAGTTTTTTTAAAATTATTAATATCACTTTTGGTAATTTAATTACAAATTAAACGAGTTGGTGTGGTTTTGCAGACACCGGGCATGACTAATGTTGATTTTGCTCATATATGGGCAATTATGGAAAGGCAGGTCTCAATGTCTCATCGGTAATGGGGTAGAGGTGCACAAATCGGGTTCAACTGGAAAACCCGAACCGGTTCGAAACCGGTTTTTTCACACCGGGTTGTAAAATGGCACCGGTTCCAATCAAGAACCGGTTCGGTTCCCGACCCGAACCGATGCCCAGATATGCTAACTTTTAAGAACCGGGTAGGGTATGAACCGGAACCGGTTTTTACGTAAAAACCGGTTCCACCGGTTTTTTTTGAAATTTAAATATCATAGCCGTTAGGAACCGGTTCTAACGGCTATATAGCCGTTTTTGTCTGTTGGAACCGGTTTTTTAACTATAAATAGGTTATTTTTTTACTCTAAATAGCAAGGTTTGTTTGTGTACTTGTTAAACCACTTCCAAAACTATAAAACACACTCCAAACCACAATTAACCTTAAACCGACAACAAATGGCAACTAATGATGACGTTGTTATGGTGATCGAAACAACAAGATGCCCCGATGTTTGGGTTCATTATGATTTGTGTCTCATGACCGACTCACATGAGTTGGCACGTTGCAAATATTGCTCGAAGTTTCTTAAAGCAGGGTCCAACTCGACATTACGAAAACATACGAATAAGTATTGTCGAGAGAAAAGAAGTTTGGAAGCTAAAAAAACGGAAGTGGGAGAGTCGTCCGGCTCTACAACCCAAAAATAAATATTCCCGGATTAAAACGACGGACTTTGTTTTTTATGTTTTAGTTGTTATGTTTAGTATCGTTTATGTTTTAATAATGTTTGTAATAGTTATTTTTTTAAATAAATAAAATGTTCGTCGTTATTAAAAAAGTAACAAAAATTAATCATGAGTAACAAAAGTAATTATAATAAAACAAATCAAAACTAAATATTAGTTGAACAAGTTACAAATAATTTTACCAAAACAAATAATTACAACTCTTCTTCGTCTTCATTCTCGTCTTCACCCTCGTCTTCGTTATCGGAAGAAACCCCGTCCTCCGCCTCCTCATCATGAGTATGATGCTCTATTGGTATTTCGTCTTCAAAGTTCGCCTTGTGTTGTTCACGATCCACCGCATCCAAATGGTCCTTTAGGCAAATGCAAACCTCTAGAGACTCGGGAGTTAGTTTTGTTCTTCGCATAGATAACACCCTCCCACTAAGAGAAAAAACCGATTCAGAAGCAACCATTGAGGCTTGTACGGCAAGCAAATCACGAGCCATGGCGGATAGAATGGGAAATTCGTTTTGTTTACCTTTCCACCAAGCCAACAAATCAATATTGCGAATTTCATCGACCGTTGCGCCCTCAACATAGTTTGCTCCACTATATCGACCAAGTTCGCTACTTGGTGTGTTTCCTCTTTGCCTCTTAGATGCCGATTCACGAATCTCATTCATCAAGTTTATAAGTGGGTCATTGCACGGCCTACTAGTTGTTTTTTTCACAAAAGACGATCTCGTGCTTGGACCATACATTTGAAAATAATGGTCATAAAGGTCTTGAAGGTTTTTGTTGAACTTGTCCTTCGCTTCCGTCGACAACTTCGGGTCAATCTCGTGCATACCTAAGTTGTCGAATATTTCCTCAATCGTTGTTTCAACCCCATTAACATTCCAATAGGGGTTTAATGCGGCGGCACAAGTAAAGACCGGCGGTATGTTTTCAAAATATTTTATGAACTTTTCTTTCATCACCGCAACAATATTTTCGAAGAGTTTGTTCTTCTCCGCAAAGCTTTTAAAAACACAAGACATATTGTACAATTCTTGCAAAACCCAACAACTAGTAGGGTAATAGACTCCCGATAATTTTGTTGTTGACATTTTGAACACGTCAAGATACTCCAACAAATAACCGACTTGGACCCAAACACTTTCCGGAAACATATCGGCCTCGCGTTCTTCAACAAGATTGTTATGAAAAGCTTGTAAAGTTTGGCGTTGGGCAAAAGCACACTTTAACATATGACAAGTTGAGTTCCAACGGGTTGGAACGTCCCAATTCGGCCCCAAATACTTTCTTTCAACCGACTTGCAATAGTTCTTATATTCAAGATGTCTTCTTTTACCACTTTTGAAGACATCTTGTAACATAAGTCTAAAGTATTTTAAATCATCACAAATGTTTTCATTGTCAAGACCTATTTGAACAACCAAGTTGATGATATGTGCAACACATCGGACATGAAAAAAATCCCCGAAACAAGGTGGTGAATATTTAATGATAAATTTTTCAGCCGCCTTAGTATTGTTTGAAGCGTTGTCAAACGAAATCGAAAATATTTTATTTCTCAAGTTGTAAGTCGTTATAACTTCATCAAGTAATTCAAACAATTTTTCAGCGGTATGTGGGAACGGGAAGTTTTCAAAAGCGATGGTGCGTTTCATCAATTGCCATGTCACCGGATCAACCCAATGAGCGGTGACACATATGTATGATTCGGGCAACCCGTGTGGTGCCGACCAAACATCGGTAGTTAAACTAACCATGGCTTCTAAAGAATGAAAAGACTCGATTAACTCTTTTTTAGCACACTCCCACAACCTGATACAATGACGTCTTAAGGTAGTACGACTTACATGTGTGTATCTCGGTTGTAGAGTTTCGCGAATCAACGACGTCAACTCCGGGTCATCAAAGTGGTTAAACGGCAAACCTCGTTGAATAACGAACTTTGCCATTCTATCTTGAACTTGAGTCGTGTTGTAACGAAATAGTGTACCATCTTTACCCAAGTCAATTTGATCGGTCGCGCCAATCCCTTTCAACGCCTTGCAATATGGCTTCTCGATGTGCTTTCTCAAAGTAGAGTTGGAATCGTGCTTTAATATTGAACCACATAGTTTGCAACGAGCCTTTTGATAACCTTCGCCATCCACAATCAAATCCCAATTCTTCCATATGTCTTGGTTGCGGTTATGGTTGACTACCGTAACAACCCTTGGGTCCTCCGTAACAGGAACGGGGGCAACAAAAACACTCTTCTTAGCCTTCTTGTTAGTTTTTTTGATGGGTGCCATAATAATATTTAGTTGGATGGTCGGGTAACGGAACGGGTTTGCTAAAGGAGTAGTATTTTAGTTTGTTTTTGAGTTTGGTGGTGAAATTAGTGGTGGAAAACAAGTTATATATAGGTTTGGGCATCAAAAACCGATTCCAACGGCTATATTACCGTTGGAACCGGTTCCAACAGATCTATTGTCTCTCGAAAACCGGTTCCAACGACTATATTACCGTTGGAACCGGTTCCAACGGCTAATTGGTGGCTAAAAAACCGGTTCCAACGGCTATATTACCGTTGGAACCAGTTCCAACGGCTACTTTGACTTTTGTTTGACTATTCAAAAAAAACCCGCCGGAACCGGTTTTTCCGGGTACGAACCGAACCGGTTACAATTAAGAACCGGGTAGGAACCGGGTTGGAACTGATACTAACATACAAATATGAGAACCGGGTACGATTTTCGGGTACAAAAATACCCAAACCGGCTATTGTACCAACCGGGTTGGAACTGGAACCGGTTCCGGTTCGGTTCCACCATTTAGGTTCCGAAACCGGTTTTTTTGTGCACGTCTATAATGGGGGCAGAAACTGCATATGGAGTATGAATATTCAAAAAACCACTATTGTTGGGTTATTGTATTTATTTTACTTTTGAACTGTTTTTGGGTAACTTTAAATGCGTGTTTATATGACAATCATTATTGCTCATTGATAATTGCTTCCCGACACTGTTGCTACTGCTCCACATTCTAGATTTTGCAAAAAATGGGTTTTCTTTCTTTGTATTTAATTCTAAAGTTGATGTGTGTACAACGATTGTTGTTGCTCACTTTTCTCACTCAATTGATAACAAATATCTTCACTAAACAATATTCACTCAATTGTAAAATGTTTTGGTTTTGCCCAATTGCAAATAATCTTAATCATAAAGACATAAACTATAAATCATACACTTTATCATATATATACATTTTGGGTGATTATTAGCTTGGTGAAAGATTTTGTAGTTTGTTTCTTTTTCAGTTGGATGGTACGAATTGAAATGAGCCGGTAGAAAAAACATAAAGACAACTAGACATATACATATGTAGTACATGTTTGGTAAAGAAAACAATGCAACTACAACACATCACATGTCTTAAATCACATCAGACATTTAATGCACGACACAACAATTTTGTTCAATACCGATACCCCTCACCCGATGACAGTTGATTGAACACACTTATGTTATTAACTTGAAATTTTTTTAAAAAAAGTAAAGCACTAAACAAAATAAAATTTTGTAAAAGGTTACTCAAGAATAGGAATGAGATCGGTACTGTACAGGTACCAAAATTTTCGATCCCGAAAATTATTATTTTTTTGTACGGTACCGAAATATTCGGTTCGGTACCAGTATCGGTATTGAAGTAAAAATTCTGATACCAGTACCGGAACTCAAAACTTTGGTACCGATTCGGTACCGACAGACAACAGTACCAAACCGGTACCAGTTTCGGTACTAATATCGAATTTGCTCATCCATAATCAAGAAACCTAACATAACTACTATATAATATATCACGAGAGAATTGAAAACCTAATAGAAAACGAGCGTGGCGTTGAAAATTGTTGTCGCCGACGGATCGCGCGGGTTTCCCACTAGTGTGTGTGTATATATATATATATATATAATATGCAAGTATGGAAAAATTCTATGCAATATCACTTAAACAACTTAAATGGGAAATAATGAAATACAGCGTGCATGCTAGCCCAAAACATTAATACATTTAAAAAGGGGCATCATGAAACTCACTTGATATGGATCACAAAATTATTAACAAGCTAGGAACCTCTAGCTAATCACTCACAAGTTCACTAGCATGCCACGTTATAGCACACAAAATCACTTTTTAGACCGCTTCGACTTGATCGATCTATCAGACGTCCTATCGTGATTGGATGGACTCGAAGCCTTACCCACCCATATATCCATTTACATAAGCCCCCTAATCCTTATGTTACCCAAAATTCCCCTTCTGTTAATATTAAAACCAACGGGTCACAAACTATGTCTGCCTTAAGTTGGTTGTGCTGAATTCGCCCGCTAACGAACGGTTATCTAACCACCGGCACCAACCGAACCAGCCCCGTTTGGTTAAAAATTGGTTATCTTACAGCCAACCCATCAATATTTAACCACCTAAACTGATTGGGTTGGAAAATTCATTACCACACACATTACTTAACAATTAACCAAGTTTTCGCGTTCTTACAACTCAATTAAAGGATTATCAACCAAATCAGCCCCTATACCATAAAAATTAATTTTACTTCAGACCTCACACCATTATAAGACTATACAAACTTATCTGGTTGGAAATTCCTTCAAATAATATGCGAATGGCAACAATCAACGATTTCAACACACGAACAACCCTAACTTTCGAACTATCAACAATTGACCAACCTAGACAACTCCAATGGACATGATATTTTAGTATGGTGTAAATTACATACCTAAGAATCTATTAGAACAAAAACCACCAACAACCATCCTCCGTAAGTATGTCGATTGGACAACCTTTGGTTTTGACCTAAACGAAGAAGGTGATCGATTAGGGAGCAATACAACCAGTTTATGGATTAAAAAGTTGTTCCTAACCATCATACTAGCCTGGGATAAGGTGAATTGACCCTTGAATTGGCTGGAAAAAGAAAAATCGATGGGGGAGAGGATGCCTTTGGCCCGATCGCAGAAAGAAAAGAAGACGACAATCATATAATTACTTTTAAGGTTTTTCACAAATGCCCCCCTACTTGCAAGGTGTGTTAACATGTTCCCAAAGCTTGATAATCCCACTTCTAAAAACTACTACAAGACCCCTCAACTTGGAAACGAAAAGAAAGAATTTGATACCCGAAAATGTACAAACTAAACACTTACACAAAGACGATCGAAAATTTTACGGGTGTTACATATATCCTATCTGAACTTCTGTTAGTTGATTTTCGGGGACGAAGTTCTTTTAACAGGGGGGAGAAGTATGACACCTGAAAAATAGTCGGAACCCAGTAAATAAATTCGTGCAATAGAAAGCTCATAAATTATATATATTCATTTAGTAATATATAATTATCACTGCAAAAAAAATGATTTTAAGTATCAACTTTTGTTTCATTTCATTTAGAACTTGTGAGCAGTAAGTATTCTATTGACTCTTATGCCAAAATAATCTGACCATTACCTGCTACAAATATTCTTTTTATAAGAGCATATAATATTACATATTAATATAATTACACAATTATCATGTGTGAAAACACCTAAACCGGGACGATTTTTATAAAAACAACACATGATAATACCCGGTATACAACAGGCTTCTTAAATAATAATAAAATTGGTGGAACCCACCTCAAAACCATCCATCTTTACCCACCTTATTCTTCAATGGTTTTCTAAAACCATGTCCTATGGGACCCACTTACCTCCCCATCCTCCAATAATCATCCACCCATCCTTCTATAAATACCACAACACCTCACCCTGTTTCATTCATTCCGTTTCACCAACACTCCACCAATTCTCTCTCCCTCCTCCCTCCTCCCTCTCTTACAACTGACCACCCTGCCACCACACAACAACCACCATCTTCCAACATTATAATACAAAATCAAGCCTTAAACCATAGTCTTTCAAACATGAGACAAGGATGTTTTACTTTCATTATCTTTTTATTTATATTATCTTCATGAGTATGGACACCCATTCCCACCTTGGTTTACTTCTTTCTTTTACTTTCCCCACAACTTCTACATACAAATTTCTAAACAAGCTAATATCACGCTAACGTAAACAAAGGATCTTGTTTGCTAGTATGGAAATACCTCCACATTAAGTGAATCTGTATTAGCTTAAAACACGGATCCCGTTTGCTCTGCATTCTATGAATCCACACTAAGTTAATCTTGGATCCCGCTTGCTAGGATGAAAACCCCCAACATTCTGTGAATCCGCATTAACTTAAAACATGGATCTCATTTGCTCTGTATTTTGTGAATCCAAAATAAGTTAATCATGAATCCCGTTTGCTAGGATGGAAATACCCCTGCATTCTATGAATCCGCATTAACTTAAAACATATATTTCCGTTTGCTCTGCATTCTGTTTATCAGTATTAAATTAATTATGGATCTCACTTTCTAGGATGGAAGTACCTTTGCATTTTGTGAATCCGCACTTAAAAATGTTTATACCTGCAATTAACATATCTTAAACTAAAATCGCTTAAAATATTGCAAAGGTGCACATATGTGCAGCCATAGTCTTAACAGATTTTTTGACCTGGTTTTGTTTCACTCATAACTTATTTATAATGAATCCAAATAAGTTAAAGCTTTATTCTATAACGTAGTTTGACGAAACACGAATTCAATATATAAAGAACGTGGAAAAGCACATTCATTTGGACCTCTAAACAGCCCTCTCTCAAAATGTGCGCAGATCTGCACACTTCTGAAAGATGGACGTGCATCTCATGTTTCGAGTATCAAAATCAATGACTTTTCTAAACCCTTTGTTCACGACACAATAATTTAGTAAACTAGAATTTTTCATTATGTTTTATCAACATTGATATTTTTAAATCGAGTGTGAACGTTCGGGTCAGCATCTGTCCAAAACATAAAACAACTTTACCAACATCATTTACATTCTACCTTCCGCCTATTATCATCCCGTTAAAAACTAGCATTCTCATAACGACATCCGTCCTTAATTTAAATATCTTTAAACCTCTAGGGCATCAATGTTAGTGCACGGTTTTTCATCTCGGTCTTTGTTTATCAATATGTAATTTATGATTATTAATGTAAAGGACATTTGGTAATTGCACATGTCCATTCGTTATGTTATATGGCCATTCGTTAAGGATGTTTAACGAATGTTTCCATCCGTCATGTATTAAGGTCATTCGTTGTGGAATGTATAACGAATAAGCCCCATTGTTAATGTATTAGTACCTTCTGTTAAGGATGTTTAACGAATGATTCATTCGTTATACTTTAAGTTAGTATTAGGGAATGAAGAGGATTTATCCTTATTCGTTATGTGATGCATAATGAATGTGGTTCGTATTCTATATATACCTCTATCCCCATTCGTTATGTGATCCACCATCTTTTAATGATTATTCAAACAACCCATTTTCTGGGAAAGAAGAAAAGGTTGTTAATACCAATTTTTTGGTTGTTAAAAGTTCTAAACCTGAATCTGTGGTTAGTGTGGAGAAACCAACACAATTTTTTCAAGAAAAACCAACTTATCCTTCATCAACTCAAGGATCTCACATTCAAAGTAACAAGGTGTTTGTTGATATTGTTGAAGAGGTTGTGACCAAGGACGTGTTTGAACCACAAAACATACACAAGGACAAGAATATTCCACATTCTAATCACATCTTATGTGAGTCTCATGAATTTGTGGAGGCGGTGTGTGGTTCAAATACATCTAAGATCAACAACTCAAAAGTTAAACCCAAGAAATCAGAAAAACCAATAATTTCTGATGAGGATCTAATAGGATTCATTAATCCTTCATAAGGTAATGTAAAAACAGGACGTGTTTTTAAGTTAAAGGGTGTAAACAAAGTTTTTGAAAAGAAAGACATTCCTCTTCACTTGAACAAGCAAGAACTGATCGAGAGTGTCTTTCAGAATGAAACTTTAAGTTTACATGATCTTGAACAAGATTTTTCAAGATCGAAATCGTTAAACAAGCCTATAGTTAATGGAAGTTTGAAATAACATTTAAAACCTATCAAACGTGTAAAGTTTTTTAATACTACTGGAACTGACACTTTACAAAGTTTCTCTACCTGTCCAAACTTGGAGTTTTACAAAAAGAAAAGGTTGTGTCTTTTGACGATCTGGATAACGTTAAATTTTTTCAAGTGATTCTTGTCAATCCAATGTTTCACAATCGTCTGTTAAACCACAATCGTCAGTTAAATCACAAGGAAACTGAAGAATGTCAATCATGTTACCAAGGAACCCAAAAAGGTTCACGTGGTTAAGGAAATTCTAAAGAGACCATCGTATCATGTTGAAGAGACCCATATCACGTTTCATAATGTGAACCCACGCAAGGTGGTTCATCTTAAAGATAACATAGTTAAGTTAAATCACAAAGTGTTCGTACCTTCACAACTACTTTGCAAAAACTATGACACAACTTTGATCAAATATGCATATCTTAGACGAAAGTCAAAGAGATCCATGACTTATTCACAAGTGCGTAGATCATAATTGGGTCGAATGAGATAAATTTGAAAGATGAAAAGAAAGAGGTGCCCAATACTGAGGCATGGGCAGCCTTTTTGGTCTAATTATGTTTCTTGAATGTGTAGAGTTTATCCAAGACTATTTCAGGAGAACAGTAGATTATAGATAGTGGATGCTCTGGTCACATCACCGATAACCTTAACCTTCTATCCAATGTGAAGAACATTCAAGGAGGTTGCATGGCATTTGCTGGTAATCAAAGAGATTTGATAACCATGGAAGGAAATGTGTCGGTTCTATCACATTTGAAAAGGTAAATTATTGTGACAAGGTGGATCACAATTTGTTGAGCGTTTCTCAAATTTGTTTCAAGAAGTATATCACCGTATTTACCGATAAGGAGTGCATAATACTCAAAACGGGATATGTCATTCCAGAAGGCATGGTTATTATGCTATCCTTAGATCGAATGATATTTATGTACTTAACATGAGTACTAAAGTATCGACTTCAAATTCTGTGGAAACTTCTTTTATCTCTAAAGCAACTGAGAAAGACTCGATTATGTGGCACAGGCGTATGGGTTATATTCATGTCAGAAAGATGAACCATTTGATGGCTAATGATTTAGTGGAAGGAGTTTAGCTAAAGCATTTCAAGTTGACTGATCACTGTGTTGCATGAAAGAAGGGCAAACAGAAGAAGAAGAAGAAGAAGAAGTCACACCCAACAAAGTTATTTAATTTCATTAATACTCTACTGGAACGACTTCATATCGATTTGTTTGGTCCTGTGATTTGTGCCAGTATTTCTGGAGACGGTTACTGTTTAGTTATGACTGATGACTATTCGAGGTACTCGTGGGTGTTATTTATGAGTTTTAAAGATCAGACACCGGTTCTTGTGCAAAACTTAATCACTAAGATTGAATCACTTTATAAATTGTCACACCCCGACTAGGTAGTTGCGGAAGCGTAATACGGGAATGTAACAGATAACACTGGTATCAACAACATTGTTTATAAAGAAATTCATAAACTAATTTACATCATAATACATGGGTTGGTACTAAGTTTACAAACTAGATGAGGAAAACACATAACCGGTTTACGAGCTTCTTATACAGTATTATATCAGCGTCTATTCACAGCTATTCAACTTTCTTCCTAACACCAAGCATGTAAGCAAATCATTCCACTTTTGCTTTACCTGAAAAGTATGTTAAAACGGGTCAACTACGTCTAGTTGGTGAGTTTCAAGTTTCACGAGTATCAATGAAATCAGTTCACGAGTTCGTAAAGTTTACAGTGTGTATGTATATATGTCTGTGTATGATGCATTATACTAAGCCACAAGTGAAACCGAAACGAGCTACACTGCATGGCCTCTCCTGCCCATGCACTCCTGTTGGCATTTAACAGCCAATTTGCCCCATGTATGTACTATGTCTAACACCACATAGCAGTATGTAAATATAATGACAATGTGCAACTGGTTTTACATATGTTCCGGCTTACCCCACCGGCTCTGTCACAGTTGGGTTTGTCAAACCGATAGTACTATCCACACGCCACCGGCACGAAGTTAATCACTTGTGTTTGTGGGGACTTGTCAAGTGTTAGTACTTAGATAATCCACATCATCACACGTTTTCAAGTATAACAGTTTATGTAAACATGTTTTTCACCCCAAAAGTTCGTAAAACAGTTTAGAAAGTGGGGGTCGTGAAACTCACCTTATTGTAGTTCGCACAGAATTTACGTGTCAGTAAATCAATTGCCTCGTTTATAGCCTGATTCCTATAAACGGTATCGTATCGTTAATACTAGTACAGTGTTCAAGCTAAGTCGGGCTGTATAGATAATCTGGGTATAGCTGTTAGGCCCAGAACATGACCATAGTCTTAGATTGTGACGTTGTATACTATGAAATGTTTAAAACTGGATTTGGCTCAGTTTCACCGTTTTCCGAGCCTAGCTCAGTTGATCGTTTATACGTTTCGGGATTAGGTAAGATCACATAAAACTTAAGTAAATATATTGATTGATAAAATAAGTTGATTTATGAAAGAATTTTAAAGTTTCGGTATCTGGTTTGATTGCAGGGCTCGTTTCCGTTTTCACACGGGTTTGATTATACAAAACGCGCACAATCCACCCGAATTGTCCGGAATTTTCGTAAAAAGTTTGTTTTTATTAATATCATTCAAAAATATGATATTTGACCACTTTCGATATTTTGATATACCAGTCAGTCCGTTAAACACAAAACTGCCGGTTTCGTTAAAACAATTATAATTTAAATCTTTGATAAATCATAACTAAATATGTAATTATATATAAATTATGTAAATTTTTGTAAAAATACATTAAGACATGGAGAATTTTATAAAAATATTTCCAGAAATTTTATGATTAATTATTTATTTATAAAAATTCATTTAATCGGTTACAATCGTGTAATAAATGGCCCGTTTATATCAAACGACCTCCGAAAAATCCGATAATTTTTACCAATGGCCTCAATGTCATTACATAGCCCCTGCAAAATTTCCAGAACCTAACTCTTTTGAAAAAATGCCTTTTTGTGCGTTTTTCGGCTGTTAAAATTCGGTTAAGCCATGATCGCACAAACCATACTTAGACATTTCCAATGATTCCCAAACTTTACCAGTGATCTTACCATCCCATATCAAACTTCAAAACCAAGTTTCATAATTTTTCAATATGTTTAGCTATTTTTCCCAAATAAACGCTCATAAACGGGAATAAATTCACCAAATATTCTCCGTTTATCGAAAAATTACCAAATTTGAACAGGGACTCATTTATATGATCCCTAATGTCCCTGCAAGTTTTCACAAGCTAACAACAAGCACGTCACAACCTAATACTAAACAGCCCCTAAACGAGTATTACGGGTTTACCTTGTCGGTTTTCGATGAATTTTGCTAGCTTAAACGACTTTCCGGGTCTCGGGTTGCAAACTCAGTATATCTACATATCATGTAACATCAAACCAAGCATAAATCATCCATGTAACAGCCTTGATAATTAGGGTTTCGGTTTTGGGTTCAAACCGAACTTTCTAACCGTAAAAACGTTGTATTCATGTTCTAATCCGTGTTTTTGACCAAAAAAGTATATGTTCCTGGTTTGTAAACATGTTTTACATCAAAACATAATTTTACTTGATTTTTAGAGTTTTTGGATGGTTAAACATGTTTAAAACTAACTAAAACATGTTTATATGTTAATTATATGCATCAAGCTTTGTTAAATCTTTATAAACTTTGATCTTACCTTGGGGTTTTTGAAAGGGAGTTGAGAGAGCAGAGGTTTTGAGCTTCTGGACTTGAAAATTCAGTATGTTATAATGAATAAGAAGTCTTAGGATGTAAGTTATTAAAAGGTGTGATGTTTGGTGGGAACTATACTTCCGTTCGGAATTATTTAGAGGCCCTTAATGGGCTGTTTTGGCCCATTTAATTATTCATACAAGCCCAAACATGAAAAGCCCATTTTAAATTTAGTTCGGGTCCGGTTTTTCGCAAGAAAATTAATTCGGGTGTAAGAAATAGCGTAAAAACGAGTGTTTTTCAGCTTATTTTTGTAAAATAAGAAAAACGTACTGACTCGTTGTAAAATTCCAAAATATTTTCACGGATTGCTTAGAACATGTCATATAAGTGTTTTATAAATCTTTTTCGGCTTAACGGATGCTACAATGCTTGTTTTGATATTAACGATTGCGTTTAAGCTTATAGCGTATCGATAAACGAAACCTTTTTCGTTTAAAGAGTTTTAAACGTACCGAGGCCTAAATATCAATATGTTAGCCTCTATAACATATATATAACTCGTATATGACCCCTCTGTATGTATACGGGTCATAATTAGTATCGGTCGGTTACTCGTTTAAGCACTACGAATTAACCGATTTATCGTTTATTTGTTACGTAAAGAATATAGTGTACCACGTTTTGTCATGAATGTCACATTCTCCCCCCGTTAAGAAATTTCGTCCCCGAAATTTAATGTGTCATCGGTTTTCTAGGGAACAGGTGTGGGTATTTCTTTCGGAATTCGTCCTTTCGTTCCCAAGTATATTCGGGTCCTTGTTTTGAATTCCACCGAACTTTTACCAATGAAATTTTGTTGTGTCGTAACTGTTTGGTTTTCCCGTCTACAATTTTTACCGGTTCCTCTACGAAGTTAAGCTTTTCGTTGATCTGAATATCTTCCAGTGGTACTATTGTCGTTTCATCAGTCAAACACTTTTTCAGATTCGATACATGAAACACGTCGTGAATAGTGCTCAGTTCTAAGGGTAGTTTTAATCGGTAAGCTACGGGACCAATTTTTGCAACAATGTCAAAAGGTCCGATGTATCTCGGGGCTAGTTTCCCAGTCTTTCCAAATCTTATAACACCTTTCCATGGTGATACTTTTAAAAATACCTTATCACCTATTTCAAAAGATAACGGTTTCCTGCGAACATCGGCATAACTTTTTTTGTCGGTCACGGGCAGCTTTCAATTTTTGTTTAACCTGGTGGATCTTATCGGTGGTTTCCTGAATTAAATCGGATCTTGAAATTTGAGTATCACCCACTTCTGTCCAACATAGTGGTGATCTACATTTTCGCCCGTATAGAGCTTCATAAGGTGCTGCTTGTATACTACTGTGATAACTGTTATTGTAAGAGAATTCAATGAGCGGGAGGTGTTGATCCCAATTCCCTTTGAAGTCCAGTACACAAGCACGAAGTAAATCTTCTAAGGTTTGGATGGTTCGTTCAGATTGACCATCGGTTTGGGGATGGTAAGCCGTACTTAAGTCGATTCGGGTTCCTAAGGCTTCTTGTACTGCTTGCCAGAAATGTGAAGTAAAGTGACTGTCTCGATCGGAAATAATCGAAAGAGGTACTCCGTGTCGAGATACTATTTCATCGATGTAAATTTGAGCGAGTTTTTCGGTGGTGTAGTTGTTACGGATGGGAATAAAGTGTACGGATTTGGTTAATCGGTCCACAATTACCCAAATTGCGTTGTGTCCTCGAGAGGTTTTAGGAAGGTGTGTCACAAAGTCCATGGTAATTTGTTCCCATTTCCATTGTGGGATTTCGGGTTGTTGTAACATTCCCGAAGGTTTTTGATATTCCGCCTTTACTCTTGCACATGTTGCACATTTACTTACATACACGGCTATATCCTTTTTCATACCAGGCCACCAGTAAAATTCTTTAACATCCTTATACATCTTATCAGTACCTGGATGAATAGAATATTTGGATTTGTGTGCTTCATCAAGTATCAGCTTTCGGAGTTTATGAAGTGTTAGAATCCAGACCCGGTTTTTGTAATAATATACTTCATCAATTTTCTTCTCAAAATTCCTTTCATTTCCATGTAGTTCTTCTTTTTCTAGCTGATCTGCCTTCAAGGCCTCATTTTGTGCAACGCGAACCTGTTCGGTTAGGCTATTTTGAACAATCATTCCGAGTGCTCGTACCCTTAATGGTCTGATTCTGTCTTTTCGGCTTAAAGCATCAGCTACTACGTTGGCCTTACCCGGATGGTATTTAATCTCACAATCATAATCATTTAACAGTTCTACCCATCTCCTTTGTCTCATGTTTAGCTCTTTCTGATCAAATATGTGTTGTAAGCTTTTGTGATCAGTATAGATGGTACATTTAGTGCCATACAAGTAATGTCTCCAAATCTTCAATGCAAAGATAACTGCTCCCAATTCCAAATCATGGGTCGTATAATTCTTTTCATGTACTTTTAATTGTCGGGAAGCATATGCTATTACTTTCTTTCTTTGTATCAGTACGCATCCTAAACCTTTACGAGATGCGTCACAATATACCACCAATTCATCAGTTCCATCTGAAAGACTTAATATTGGAGCCACACATAACTTATGTTTTAACGTTTGGAAGGCCATTTCTTGTTCTTCCCCCCATTCATATGCTCGATCTTTTTGAGTTAGGAGGGTTAGAGGTTGTGCAACACTTGAAAAGTTTTCAATGAATCTTCTATAATACCCGGCTAGTCCTAAGAATTGACGAATTTCTCTTGGTGACTTAGGCATTTGCCAATTCTTAATGGCCTCAATTTTACTTGGGTCTACTTGGATCCCTTGATGATTCACAATGTGTCCCAAAAACTGTACTTCTTGTAGCCAAAACTCACATTTGGACAACTTTGCGTATAACTTCTCTTGCCTCAATAATTTTAAGATTTCCCGCAAATGTTGTTCGTGTTCCTCCTTACTTCTCGAATATATCAAAATGTCATCGATAAACACTATCACAAACTTGTCAAGGTAAGGTTTGCAAACTCGGTTCATGAGGTCCATAAACACTGCAGGTGCATTTGTCAACCTAAACGGCATAACCAAAAATTCATAGTTACCATACCGAGTTCGGAAGGCTGTTTTTGGTACGTCTTCTTCCTGAATTCTTACTTGATGATAACCAGATCTAAGATCAATTTTTGAAAAATACTTTGCACCTTGGAGCTGATCAAACAAGTCATCAATTCGAGGTAAGGGGTATCTATTCTTTATAGTCACTTTATTCAATTCCCGGTAATCAATACACATTCGAAAACTCCCATCCTTCTTCTTTACAAACAACACTGGTGCTCCCCACGGTGAGTAACTAGGGCGAATAAAACCCCTGTCCAGTAATTCTCGTAACTGGTTGGACAGTTCTTGCATTTCAGAAGGTGCAAGTCGATAAGGTGCCTTAGCAATGGGTGCTGCTCCCGGTATCAAGTCAATACGGAATTCAACTTGTCGGGTTGGTGGTAAACCAGGCAACTCATCGGGGAATACGTCTGAATACTCGTCTACCACTGGGATGTCTTCTAATCGTTTTTCCTCGGGTTCCTTAACTGTTACGCTCGCCAAGTATAAAGTACAACCTTGGCGTAAATATCTCAATGCCTTAAGTTGAGATATGAGAGGCAGTACCGTACCAGATTTCTCACCTTGAACAATTATAGCCTCATCATTCGAAAGAGGTATTCTAACGGTCTTATCCTTACGGACAATTTCAGCTTTATACTTAGATAGCCAGTCCATACCGACTATAACATCGAAACTTCCCAATTCTACTGGAAGTAAATCAATAAGGAATGGGTGGTCGTTTAGGATAAGGGAACAGTCTCGGACTATTCGGTTAACAAGTATAGACTTACCGTTAGCGAGTTCTATAGTATATGGTTTTGTTAGTTCACTAACCGGCATATTTTCTAAAGGTAAGAAATTAACAGATACGAAACTTCTATCGGCACCCGTATCAAACAAAACTGAAGCATACTGACCCGAAACTAAGAATGTACCTGTCACCACATTCGGATCATGACGCGCTTCACCCGGTCCTAATACAAATGCGCGTCCCTTAGCTGTGTTTGAGGTTGATGCTTGTGCTTGGTTCTGCCTTCTCACTGTACTCGGGTTCAAATTGGGGCAGTATCTCCGAAAATGTCCCGTACTGCCACATTTATAACATGTATGAGGGTTCATTGTAGATGGAGTTTGCTGATTAGATTGTTGTCGGATTGGTTGGTGACTAGGTGTTTGTGAACGACGGGGTTGGGTTGTTTGAAACTGTCGGTTTGAAATATTCATTATTGTTCTACCACTTGGGGTATTATGCCCAATATTTCCGCTTCTCTGACATATGATCGTTTGACAATTTCCAGTATGATAAAAATTACACTTTCCACACTTCGGAAATGACCCCTTGTATGTATCATGTTTCATGTCGAAACTGGTCATAGCATAGTCCTGAGTTGTAGGGCATAATCGTTTATTCTGAGATTTCACTTGTGTTCTAGAGGTATAACTAGTTCGTTTCAAACTGGATGATTCTCCTGGAACTCTTAATACACCATTTCTTGTAAGGTCAAAAGTAACGACGCTGGCTTGTAACACGGCACTCTCTAAAGTTGGGTGGGCTGCGGAATAGACTATACTTCTCACAGCTGGGGTCAGTCCCCAAATATAACGCTCAATGCGCTTGAATTCCGGAATAATTGACCATGGTACCAAACGAGTCAATTCAATGAAACGATTTGTGTAACTTCGATGATCAGTGCCTCTCATTTCCAAATTCCAAAGTTCGTGTTCTAATTTCAGGATCTCATCTCTTGGGCTAAATTGTTCTAACATGAGGGTTTTTAATTCAGTCCATGACATACGATTAATGGCATCTTGTCCCCTTATTTGGACTACTGTGTTCCACCACATCAGCGCTTGGTCTAGAAACATACTGGTAACAAATTTGACCACGCGGTTCGGTGGACACTTACTGATATTAATTACTAATTCGGTCTTTTCTATCCATTCGACCAGTCCGCCAGGTCCTTCAATACCCTTAAACTCAATCGATTTACATGATGTAAATTGTTTGTACGAATACTCCTGACGCGGGGGTTCTCGGTTATTATTATTGTTATTATCGGTATTGGTCTGAGTATTATCATTGTTAGTTGTGTTAACAACCGGTACAGGGTTCGGGATATTATCAGGGTGCACAACAGGTTCTGGGTTCCCAGTGACATTCATAGTTGGGAGAGTGTTATTATTATTTATGACATTATCAGTATTCACCGGGGTAGTAACACCCGGGGCTACATTAGTGTCCGGCGGAGGTGTATTAACAGTGGCCGTGGTGGTGCTCGTAGGTTGATTAACAGTATTGTTAGCACGTATGCCTGCAGTGACTTGTGCTACAATTGTTGGTATCACTGCTTGTAGTTGACGAGCAATCATTGCGGCCACTTCCGCCTCAGACAGAGGGTTTGTTTTCCTTGGGGCCATTCTATAGAATAATCAATTATATAATAATCAATATCGTTTCACTATGATCAACACAACTTTACGATATTACACCTTCACAACACATAACTATGCCAAAGAAAACACGTTTGTATTAATTATAATCATTACTGTACATATGCATCCAAAATTAGCGCATAGGCTTAACCTGGTATAGGCCAGCGCTTGTATATGCGTATCAAAATTTGTCACTAAGTGACATGTAGACTTAACCCGATAAGGGCCAGTGCTTGAGATAGTACAAAACCACAAACAACTCCCAAGCCAGCCCAACACGCTGTAACAAAATGCTGCTTGGGACATCAAAAGACTATATACATAAGACCAGACTACTAGGTCCTATCCATTCTTTGCAACATGGAACCACAACCAAATCACAGCAGCCACTAGGGCCGCATTAACCGCTAAACACGCCCCCAGTAGTATCATCGCTCGATCCTGACGCCCGTGGCTGTCAGCACTGGATCTTTGTACAATTCTGATTTCCTGCTGCATATACCTCATGTGATCATACATATCGTGTCTATGCTGGTTTAGGCTATTTATCGTATGTGAGTGTTCTAAAAGCTGATCAGTCGCTAAACCAAACCATGCTGAATCAGAATGACGAGGTGGCTCGGGTACCGGGGCGGGTAAACCCCAAGTAGGAATAGGTATCTCTGTTACCCGGACACGCGATGTTTCTCCCCTATGGTACGTAGATCGAGGTGGGAAAGAAGTGTGCTCAGGTGGACGTACTGAAATGCGAGCAGTCTGACGGTTTCTAATAGTGGGTGGGGGTACTGGTGTATGCTGTACAGGTGGAGTAGGGGATCTGGGTGCTCTAACAGGTGAACGATAAGCACTAGTAGCTTCCTGTCCTGTAACATTCCTAGGGGATTCCCTAGGGTGATAAGTGTCACAACGATAACCCGATAAGTCGGGTTGATCTGCGGGTACCTCGTAAGGAATTACCGCATCTGCACCTTCTTCTATTTCCTCTGGGTCCTCCTCCGTTTCTTCTTCCGGATCCTCCTCCTCCTCCTCAGGCCTTGTTGGTAGGGTAGTAGGTAAACGATCAGTAGATCTTGACATATTCCTGCACAATGGTTAGTAATAAGAATAGTATCCTTCTATATTAATCATAGTAAGATACGTGCAGGTATTTATACACATAAGCACAAATAATCGTTTATATACACAAATATTTATCTATTATTATATTTTATACACATATGTTGCTGTTTTTACCTATTCGATTGTTTATCGACTTCTTCTCGAATTTCCTCGTACAAACAAGTCCGTTATTACGTTCCGGACCATAATAACCCACTTGTCCATTCGCGTTCATCACGAGAATCATTCGTGTATATTATTTAATATTATTTTATTCCCAGAGTTAATCGAGCCTACGGTTATCTTAGGGTATCCTAAGGGACATCCTAATTCTTTATAACCAATGGCTCTGATACCAACTTCTGTCACACCCCGACTAGGTAGTTGCGGAAGCGTAATACGGGAATGTAACAGATAACACTGGTATCAACAACATTGTTTATAAAGAAATTTATAAACTAATTTACATCATAATACATGGGTTGGTACTAAGTTTACAAACTAGATGAGGAAAACACATAACCGGTTTACGAGCTTCTTATACAGTATTATATCAGCGTCTATTCACAGCTATTCAACTTTCTTCCTAACACCAAGCATGTAAGCAAATCATTCCACTTTTGCTTTACCTGAAAAGTATGTTAAAACGGGTCAACTACGTCTAGTTGGTGAGTTTCAAGTTTCACGAGTATCAATGAAATCAGTTCACGAGTTCGTAAAGTTTACAGTGTGTATGTATATATGTCTGTGTATGATGCATTATACTAAGCCACAAGTGAAACCGAAACGAGCTACACTGCATGGCCTCTCCTGCCCATGCACTCCTGTTGGCATTTAACAGCCAATTTGCCCCATGTATGTACTATGTCTAACACCACATAGCAGTATGTAAATATAATGACAATGTGCAACTGGTTTTACATATGTTCCGGCTTACCCCACCGGCTCTGTCACAGTTGGGTTTGTCAAACCGATAGTACTATCCACACGCCACCGGCACGAAGTTAATCACTTGTGTTTGTGGGGACTTGTCAAGTGTTAGTACTTAGATAATCCACATCATCACACGTTTTCAAGTATAACAGTTTATGTAAACATGCTTTTCACCCCAAAAGTTCGTAAAACAGTTTAGAAAGTGGGGGTCGTGAAACTCACCTTATTGTAGTTCGCACAGAATTTACGTGTCAGTAAATCAATTGCCTCGTTTATAGCCTGATTCCTATAAACGGTATCGTATCGTTAATACTAGTACAGTGTTCAAGCTAAGTCGGGCTGTATAGATAATCTGGGTATAGCTGTTAGGCCCAGAACATGACCATAGTCTTAGATTGTGACGTTGTATACTATGAAATGTTTAAAACTGGATTTGGCTCAGTTTCACCGTTTTCCGAGCCTAGCTCAGTTGATCGTTTATACGTTTCGGGATTAGGTAAGATCACATAAAACTTAAGTAAATATATTGATTGATAAAATAAGTTGATTTATGAAAGAATTTTAAAGTTTCGGTATCTGGTTTGATTGCAGGGCTCGTTTCCGTTTTCACACGGGTTTGATTATACAAAACGCGCACAATCCACCCGAATTGTCCGGAATTTTCGTAAAAAGTTTGTTTTTATTAATATCATTCAAAAATATGATATTTGACCACTTTCGATATTTTGATATACCAGTCAGTCCGTTAAACACAAAACTGCCGGTTTCGTTAAAACAATTATAATTTAAATCTTTGATAAATCATAACTAAATATGTAATTATATATAAATTATGTAAATTTTTGTAAAAATACATTAAGATATGGAGAATTTTATAAAAATATTTCCAGAAATTTTATGATTAATTATTTATTTATAAAAATTCATTTAATCGGTTACAATCGTGTAATAAATGGCCCGTTTATATCAAACGACCTCCGAAAAATCCGATAATTTTTACCAATGGCCTCAATGTCATTACATAGCCCCTGAAAAATTTCCAGAACCTAACTCTTTTGAAAAAATGCCTTTTTGTGCGTTTTTCGGCTGTTAAAATTCGGTTAAGCCATGATCGCACAAACCATACTTAGACATTTCCAATGATTCCCAAACTTTACCAGTGATCTTACCATCCCATATAAAACTTCAAAACCAAGTTTCATAATTTTTCAATATGTTTAGCTATTTTTCCCAAATAAACGCTCATAAACGGGAATAAATTCACCAAATATTCTCCGTTTATCGAAAAATTACCAAATTTGAACAGGGACTCATTTATATGATCCCTAATGTCCCTGCAAGTTTTCACAAGCTAACAACAAGCACGTCACAACCTAATACTAAACAGCCCCTAAACGAGTATTACGGGTTTACCTTGTCGGTTTTCGATGAATTTTGCTAGCTTAAACGACTTTCCGGGTCTCGGGTTGCAAACTCAGTATATCTACATATCATGTAACATCAAACCAAGCATAAATCATCCATGTAACAGCCTTGATAATTAGGGTTTCGGTTTTGGGTTCAAACCGAACTTTCTAACCGTAAAAACGTTGTATTCATGTTCTAATCCGTGTTTTTGACCAAAAAAGTATATGTTCCTGGTTTGTAAACATGTTTTACATCAAAACATAATTTTACTTGATTTTTAGAGTTTTTGGATGGTTAAACATGTTTAAAACTAACTAAAACATGTTTATATGTTAATTATATGCATCAAGCTTTGTTAAATCTTTATAAACTTTGATCTTACCTTGGGGTTTTTGAAAGGGAGTTGAGAGAGCAGAGGTTTTGAGCTGCTGGACTTGAAAATTCAGTATGTTATAATGAATAAGAAGTCTTAGGATGTAAGTTATTAAAAGGTGTGATGTTTGGTGGGAACTATACTTCCGTTCGGAATTATTTAGAGGCCCTTAATGGGCTGTTTTGGCCCATTTAATTATTCATACAAGCCCAAACATGAAAAGCCCATTTTAAATTTAGTTCGGGTCCGGTTTTTCGCAAGAAAATTAATTCGGGTGTAAGAAATAGCGTAAAAACGAGTGTTTTTCAGCTTATTTTTGTAAAATAAGAAAAACGTACTGACTCGTTGTAAAATTCCAAAATATTTTCACGGATTGCTTAGAACATGTCATATAAGTGTTTTATAAATCTTTTTCGGCTTAACGGATGCTACAATGCTTGTTTTGATATTAACGATTGCGTTTAAGCTTATAGCGTATCGATAAACGAAACCTTTTTCGTTTAAAGAGTTTTAAACGTACCGAGGCCTAAATATCAATATGTTAGCCTCTATAACATATATATAACTCGTATATGACCCCTCTGTATGTATACGGGTCATAATTAGTATCGGTCGGTTACTCGTTTAAGCACTACGAATTAACCGATTTATCGTTTATTTGTTACGTAAAGAATATAGTGTACCACGTTTTGTCATGAATGTCACATAAATATAAAGTGAGACGAATTTGAAGTGATAATGGTACGGAGTTTAAAAGCACTGTATTGGAATTTTTCTGTATTCAGAAAGGTATCCATCGAAAATATTCCATACGTACCACAACAGAACGATGTGGCTGAACAAAATGCTAGCAGATTCAAAGCTTACTGTTCAATTCGGGAATGAAGTTGTGAACATTTCTTGCTACACGTTCATTCATGTTCTGACAGTTAAGAAGCTAAAAAGGACAAGTTATGAGCTTCTCAACAACCAAAAGCCTAATTTAAAGTTCCTTGAACCATTCGGGTGTCCTTGCACAATGTTAAAACGAGATGCGGGAAAATTCGATGAGAAGGCTATTGGAGGTTACTTTTTGGGCTACGCATCGCCTATGAAACGAGTCTTTAATTTCTCTTTGGGTTGTGTAAAAGAGTGGTACCATGTAGACTGTCAAAGCTACACTACACCTCCTGCTGGCAAGGGTCCTGATTGAATGTTCCATTATGAGGGTTTATTTAATTCTTTCACTCCCGTAGTTGAACTACCAAATGATGACTTAGTGCGTGCTTACTTAGAAGATCA
The DNA here is from genome assembly GCF_021521415.1 of Bidens hawaiensis. Classification (NCBI taxonomy): domain Eukaryota; kingdom Viridiplantae; phylum Streptophyta; class Magnoliopsida; order Asterales; family Asteraceae; genus Bidens; species Bidens hawaiensis. The sequence continues at coordinate 93,617 of NW_027495328.1, read as the reverse complement.
ATTGTTTTTCACACCCAGAGCTTCTATTTATGGTGATACAGCTAACCATGATCATCCTGAAACATCTTATGCAATTTTTATATTTTCGGATGATGGTCATTTCGAAGATTCTTCTTATGCTCCATTTTTTGAAAATCTCGAGGAAACTGAGGTACCTGCTGGAGAATCATCTCATCCTGTAGATGAGATTGCATCTGAAGAGAATCCGACTAATTTAAGTGATCATGTTGTTATGCCTGAAAATCTGTAACTTCGGATTAACACGTATCATTCTCAGGACAACATCATTGCCAATATCAAGTTGCTAATGCAACTGATAATAATATATTATGTGCATATGTTGATATGCATTCATCAGGAATCATGAGTATCGCTCGTTACACTTGCTTCTTATCTCAAATGGAGCCGACAAGTGTTCGTATGGCACTTGAAGACTCTTCGTGGGTTGAGGCATTGCAAGAGGAATTGAAACAGTTTATCCGACTAGGTGTATGGTATATCATCGATAAACATATCCTGACTAAATGGGTTTTTAAATGTAAGAAGGATGACCATGGGGTCAATGTGAGAGATAAAGCGCATTTAGTCATGCAAGGGTTTCATCGGCAAGAAGGCATAGGTTACACCGAAGTGTATGCTCCTATTGCAAGACTGAAATCCATCGCATATTTTTGGCCTATGCAGCTTTCAAGAACATTAAAGTATATATCAGATGGACATTAAGAAGCGTTTCTTAACGGGGAACTTAATGAATAGGTGTTGGTGAAGAAGCCTCCTGGTTTAGAAGATCCTGACTATCCAGACCGAGTTTACCGTTTAAACAATGCTATTTATGGTCAACCCCAAGCCCCAAGAGCTTTGTACGGAACGCTTGCTAACCATCTTACGGTTAGTAGCTTCAAACGAGGGACTGTGGACTGTACCCTTTTTCACAAGACTGTCGAAAAACATCTGCTTCTTGTCCAGATTTATGTCGATTATATTATATTTGGCTCGACAAACGACAAATTATGTAAGGAGTTCGAGAAGTCGATGCAGACCAAGTTCGAGATGATCTCGATGGGGAAATGAGTTTCTTTCTAGGGTTGCAGGTTCAACAGTCTGAAGACAGAATATTTATTCATCAGACGTAGTATGTGAATGATGTCTTGAACCGATTCAAGATAACTGCCGGAAAAGTCCCTTCTACTCCTCTTCCCGTGGGTCACAATTTGTAACCGGACGAATTGGAGGATACCATTGATCTGACTCTTTAGTGAGCTATGATTGCTTCGTTAATGTAATTAATAACATAGCGTCCTGATATAATGTTTGCTGTTTTTTTATGTGTCAGGTATCAAGCGAACCCCCAAGTGACTCATCTGGTGGCGGTGAAGTGTATATTTCACTATCTGAGGGGTAATCCTGACATCGGGTCGTGGTATCCCTAGGATGATAGTTTCGATGTTACTTCTTTTTCCGATTCGGACCATGGAGGATACAAGATCAACTTCAAGTCTACAACAACAAGTTGTCAATTTTTAGGAAACCGACTAGTTTTCTGGCAGTGTAAGAAGCAGATGACGGTCTCCACCTCAATCACTATAGCCAAATACGTTGCAGCCTAGAGTTGCTGTTTCACAAGTTTTATGGATCCAGCAAAACTTGCGGGATTACGGTTTGAAGTTTCTTACTACTCTCATATTTATTGATAACTCTGTTGAAATATGTATCACGGAGAACCCTGTGCACCACTCTAAAACGAAACATATTGATATTCGCTATCACTTTATTCATGACTGCTATGAAAAGAAATTAATTGACATAGAGAAGGTGCACAAGGATTATCAAAAGGGCAGACCTTTATACCAAAGCATTTGAAAAAACAAGAGTTAAATAATTGCTTGGTTAAACGGTTTAAATTCTCTTGCTGATATCCGAAAGCTCGGATAATTATTTTTATGTTTGTATAGTTTTATTTTCTTTTTTATTTCTTTAATATTTTGGTTTTTGGGGGAGAAAAGGAGAAAACACAAAAATATTGTGCTTTCGTTTGTACAGATAAAATCCAAAAACATTATAATATTTCAAAAATAAAAAAAACATAAATAAATTGTGCTCCTCAAAAATGAGTTTTTAAGCAAAAAGTGAACATGATAGTACATTGTTCATTTTATTCTGAAATTTCAGTATAAAAAATAGGCTTAAAAGATTGTGTGCTTAATTACATTGGTGCATTGGTAGGTCTTAAACAAACAACCTGGGTAAAGTATGTGACATAAACATAAACATTGTCAAATTAAAAGAGGTGTTAGTCTCTTCCAAAACTCTTCGTAATGATGGCAGAAATATAATAGCCTATCTGTAACATCCTACTTTTGATAATAATAAATAAAAATGATTGTGTTTATTTAAAAGTGTGTTAATATTTAATTAAGTTAAATAATATAAAAGAGTGTGGGCTTGGTTAATGAAAGATGGAATAACATATGGTGATGGGCATTAGGTCCATTGGCTTAAGAGAGTATAAATACTCCTTAAACCTCCCTAACACCCTAGAATCTCTCATTCATATCCATAAGTTTCCTTACATACTAAAAAAAAACACACACAAACACTCCTAAAACCCTACGGCTCATATCCGAATCCAAGTAAGGAAGATTCGTGCTTGATCTTGATTATACAAGCAAGACACAAGTCCATAGTTGTACCTCGAAGCTAAGCGTAGCCTAAAAGGTAAAAAGGTACGCGCTTTACGTATAAAGGTTGTGCTTTTAAGAATGGTTTGTCCTAAGGATTGGTACCAAGGCAAATCGGGTATTTTTATAACATAAAAATGTAAACTTGATGTTAAAAATTGATTTAATGAACTCGTAAGTATGAACAAACCCTAGATCTAACTTAAACGGGTTTTAAATCAATAAAGGTTTAAACTTTATTTCTAAGAAAGCTAGATCTTGGTCTTGTATGGAAAGGAAAATGTTAGGGAGGCTATATAACACAAAAATATGAGAATGGGTGTTCATGTATGAAGTGATATAGATAACAAGGATATTATTACCCCAACAGCGGGTACATTCGAATGAGGAGCAAGTATTCTAATGGAGGGAATTTGAATGAGAAAAGAATGAGAGAAAGAAAATGGTAAAAACACCTTTCGAATAGAATAAGGGACCCGTTCGAATAAGGGATTGAATCTAACAAGGGTCCATTCGAATGCAGGTACTGAAGCGATTAGAAGTTGGTTCGAGTGAAAAGTTCATTTTAATAAGGGGTTCCATTCGAATGGATAACCCATTCGAATGAAAAGGTTCCATTCAAATGGATAACCCATTCGAATGAAAAGTCTCCGTTCGAATGGATAACCCATTCAAATGAAAAGGTTCAATTCGAATGGATAACCCATTCGAATAGAAGTTCTATTCGAATGGATCATCCATTCGAATAGTGTGGAGAACCCGTTATCAAACGGACCGTTTGAATCAAACTAATCTAAAGGGTCATTCGAATCAAACTGACCATTCTAATAAATAAACCTTTTGAATATAATTGAACATTCGATTAGCCAAGCTGACCTGGCAGCTCAACCCCATCCAGGGGTTTTGCCCCTTGGACCCTGCTAGGGGCGGAGCTGCCCGAGGACCCCTGTATCTAGGGTTACCATAACCCAGAAGTATGAAATAATTACAAATAGTTAATTGATACTTGTAATTATTATATAGTTATCCGTGCATAGCTAAAAAGGGGTATTACTATAAACTCGGAAAGAAACAAGATCCAGGTGAATTTCTAGCCCCACTTCCTTGTTATGTTTTCGGGGCTGTGTGCATACTCAATGTGAACGTTAATACACTTACCTTAAATGGTAAGTATATGCTATAAGCCTTATCATTCTGGTCTTACACACTATCTAAGCCTCAAACTCAGATAGCCAATCCATTCCCAAAACTACATCGAACCCTCCTAAGGTAATGACGTACAGGGTAACAGGGAACTCATGTACCTCTAAATCTATCTTACAATCCTTAACCATTCTCAATATTCTAATCGAGGTTTCACTCGCGGTTTCTACTTTAAAATTTTAGGCACTGGATGACATTTCATTGTTGCTAACTTACTAAATGTCGTAGCTACAAAACTTCTATTTGCACCTGAATCGAACAATATAGACGCAGAAGTACCATTTACTAGAAACGTATCTGTCACAACATCAGGAATCTGTCTGGCTTGTTCCTGAGTTAACATGAAGGCCCTAGTCCTTGTCCTTGCTTGATCAGCATCTTTCTTTCCGTTTCCTCCAGCTTCACCATCCATGCACTCTCATGGCATTTTGCCTGTTTTACCACACTTGTAACACGTGGGCTTTGCACTGTACTCATTGGCATAATGCCCTGACTTCCCGCACTTATAACACGCATTAGACCCAAGCCTGCACTCCCCGCCATGAGCTTTCCCATATTTGTGGCAAACATTAAAACTCCTACCCCACTTGGACTCCCCACCGTGCATTTTACCACAAGTCTTGCACGATTTCTTCTCCCACATCCTCTTTGTCTTTAGGGTTCCATAACTGAGTACCAGGTCATTTAGCATGATTGACTCATTTCTTATCTTTTTTTTCTTCCACCATCCCAACATCCTCCACAGCCAAGTCATCATAAAACATCTTAGCAAGTTCCACAGCAGAGTCGAATGTAGCAGGTTTATTTGCCCTGAATAATGTGCGGACGTTCTCCGGCATTCCTCTTATGTAACACTTGATCCTCTTAGCTTCAGTGTTAACCATGTCAGGCACCGACCTAGACATGCGATTGAACTCGGTAGTATACTCGCGGTGTGTCATCGTACCCGCCTTCAAATTTAGAGACTTCATCTCAGCCCTTTCAACCTCAGCATCAGCACAAAAGCGTTTCATGACCATCCCCTTCAAGTCATCCCATCTTAAAGCCTGAATCCATTCTTGTCTCTTTCATCTCCGAACGATTGGGTGGCATATCCCACTGCTTGATCCGGACGGCACTCGCTATTTCGAATAACCTTGTCCATGGCGGTTATCCATTGGAGAGTAGCGATTGCATATCCTAAACCAGTCAGCTTCGGTGGGTCGCAGCCTTTGAACGACTTGTAGTTACACCCACTTCGGCACCTCTTCCTCTCATCAGCCTTCACCGATCAAACTTCACTCGAATCACCTTCCCCATCATCAGCTTTCCTACCGACATCCCTTACCCTCTCAGCGGTCCTTACATGGCTTCCAGCAGACCTTTCAAGTTGCAAATTTTTTACTGCAGCTGCTACAACTTGAGCAGTGGCGGCCTGATTCGCAGGATCGATTTGATACCCTTCTTTGTTGCTTGGATTTCGCCCAGTTGCACTTCCTTCCCTCCTTGTGTTAGTTACTGGTTCCTCAGACGGTATCGAGTTAATACGTGGCCTACCACAACGTTTAATACGACCTCCACGGCCAACTCACTGTAATTCTAGATTGCGAAACATATCTTGCTATTATATTCTATGTTCAACATAAATTAGTCATATATACTTTTTTTCTTTTCTTGCTCTAACAATATAATATTTCCTTGTTTTGCCTTTAAGGTTAAATTTTTAAAGTTTTTTTTTTTTACTTTCTGTCAATAGGGATTTGGAGTATGGGTTGACTGGGCAAAACCTTATCTAATCTGCTCGTGCTCAGGTAATTAAGCTAAATTGGTATCACCTCCATGTTATTTATGTTTGCTAATAGCTTTTATGGCTCTGTGTCCTTTTGGCCCTTTAGGTTGAAGTATTTAGGGAATGGTTTTTAAAGATTTCATATATTGAGGTAGGAAGCCAGTTCACTATAGTCCTTTATCTTGCACGACTCTTTAGAGGCCGAGTTGGAGGTAAAATAATTAACATAAGATGTTTGTTTGCTCTATGTATTGTTTAATATTAAGAAAAAAATGATCATATCAAATGCAATGCAAAAAGAGTATTTGATACATGTTTTTCGTTATAACCTTATATTTTCTTAATATTATTTTTGGCAGCAATCGTATTCCCAAAGGTCAGTGATGCATGGTGTCGGGCATGTCAATAAAGGAATTGCTTTCTTAGAATTATTGTGATAAATCATTAGATTATGTAAAAAGAGTATTCAATGGATGTTGGTTTGATTCGGGTATATATATTTCAGATTAAACATGAGTAATTGTTGTACATTTTACAACTTTGGAAATAAAAATGAGCTATATTGGCATCTGCAGGTCCTTCATGAGTTGCGACTATGGAGAATAGTGCTTAGTTTTCATAAATCATATGTTGAAGGTAAAGATCAACATCAGGATAGGTTCCACAATTTTCAGATGTGGTGGATAATTATGTTATGCCTCTTTATACAAAGGTACACGTAGTTTCGGAATGTGAATTGATCAACAGATGCATAAATTTGATTTGTTTGTCAGTCCGGAGTGTTTAAAAGAAAAACGTATTTGAAAAATTCACAATTGAAGGTCATAACAAATCAGGGGCATATTTGGTAATTTGGAAAATTCTGATTATGGTTCAAATTTTTGTCAACAATTCACTCGGGTCAAATGTCAATGTTTTTGTCAGGTTCAATATTGGTCTTTGTCAATGTTTGTAAACTACATAACTGGATACAAATTTCCGCATTAAATTTTGCAAAAAATATTGTTTTGGATAATTTCGGGTTGTTAAAAAATGGGTCAGAAACAATAACCGCGGCTAAACATATTCTTGGTTAACGCTGCATACATTTGATTCGGGTTAAATTCGTTGCTGATAGGGATATTAATCCATGGGTAATTTTGGTATACGTGTGTTACATATTTGTTGCATACGAGGCAACGTGGGTATTTTTTAATTTTAAAAAGACAAAAAATTGGTTAAATGTATTTTGACTTTATATATTTATTTTTTAAGGTCTTAGATGAGTAAACTTTGTGTTTGAGGAATTACTAACTTTTTTTCGTATGCGAGTTTTCTTTTGCTACTTTGTGCTTATTTATTATTAAAGAAGATTTATGTCATTTAAATATCAAAACTAAACTTTTATTGTAGATTATGGTGCACTACTGTAGTAGACTTTGTACAAGACTTATAAAGTAGAAATGAAAGGTCCATACTAGCTGTTATCGAAGGCTGCTAGGTACTTTTAACCGAATAATCATAACCGTTCGATTTTGTTTAAGTTGGTTTCTGCGATTTGGTTTTGCGTATTGGTTTGGTTCAGTTATTCAGTTTTGCCCGGCTTAGTTTTGGTCTAAACGGGTCATTTAAAAAAGATACCGGTTTGGTTCAGTCAAAAAAGGTTGTTTTAGAAAAAAGTGTCGCATTGGTTCGTGTCAAAACGGGCCATTTTAAAATGTATCAGTTTGGTTCGGCTCAAAATGAGCCATTCTTAAAAGGTATTGGTTTGGTTAGGAAGAAAACGAGCGTTTTCAAAAAGGTATCGATTTAGTTTTGTAAACCACATGGCCGGTTTGCACGGTTCCGTGGTTTTATACTAAACAGTAAACACACCTAAAAAAGGAGAAAGATGTAACTTTTTGTATAGATAACGTTAAACATAGTATGCATTTTAAAAATGATGAAGCTGCGAACTTCAACTACTACAATACGTTTAAATCGTGTGACAATGAGTAACTATTAAATTCACTGAACCGAGCATGATCTCTAGGTTATTAACTTTAATTTATTTACACTTTTAGTGCTACTTTAAAAATGATCTGCTATCAGTATCCGTTATAATAAAATAACTTTTTTAAGGTCTATGAATTATTATTCTGCAGTAAAAGATTCATACAACTAGAATGCCAAACATCAGAATGTGTCAAAGATGAACAACAGGCAAGACAACCTTTGTTGATTCTGAGATATATATTTATCTTTGTTCTTTGTTTTTATGTATGGGTCGGTTAGGAAAAAACCATAAACATAACCGAGTTGTCGGCTAAGCATAGAATGGTAATCGACCAGTTATGTTTTAGCTGATTTTACATGTTGATTCGGTTCGATTATGCTTTATTGACTTATGTTTTTTTCTTTGTTTGACCATATCAGTAAGTTTCATGTTCATTTTCCCAAACAACTTTTTGTGGTTTTGAGGTCTTTTGATGCTAATTCAAATCAGGAGGCTATTAGGTTTCATGTTACAAAGTTGTTTGTGGGTTAAATATATTGTTTTTGCGTTATATATTTATAATCTATACATAATTATTCACTTATAAAATTTAAAATGTGGGACAACTATATGAAAGGTTACTGACTTTTTGTTGCTGTTTTGGTTGGCTTGATAAATGTAATACTTTGTTTAATAAGTTATAGTATATAGTTGATTGTTGTATATAACGTTGAATACAAAAAGTGGTTGTAGAGAGTCCAATGTTAGAAATATTTAATCAAGTTTCAGATAGTGGTTTATTCATGCTTAATTTGAATTTAGCAACTTTCATGTTTCAGATAGTGGTTCCAGACCCGAATTGATGTATCGAGAACTGGTTATACTAATCCCATGGGTGCAAACCATGTTTTAGCTTATTACCAAAATTTTACCTAGAACCGACCACACTTGTATATATTGTATATTGTTTTCGCCGCGGCATCGCGCAGGCTTCTGCTAGTGTATATATGTGTGTGTATGTGTGTGTGTGTGTGTTTAAGTTCAGGAGAGAAATCGATTTATTGCGAGAAATGCGAGAAGTGGATCCAGCCAATAAGAAATTTCTATTCTTTTTTCTTTTTATTTAAATAGAGGGGTAGGTTGGTAAAATCTCTTAAGTTTTTTATATGGAAAGTTTTATTTTTGTTGCTAGAATTTTTTATTTGTTTATTTAAATATTTTATATTCTGATATTATATAAATATAAATACCAGAATTTTTTATTTGTTTACTTTTGTTGCTGGAAAGTTTTATTTATTTATTTAAATATTTTATATTCTGATATTATATGAAACTTTAATACCAGAATTTTTTATTTGTTTATTTAAATATTTTATATTCTGATATTATATAAATATAAATACCAGAATTTTTTATTTGTTTATTTTTGTTGCTGGAAAGTTTTATTTATTTATTTAAATATTTTATATTCTGATATTATATTAAACTTTAATACCAGAATTTTTTATTTGTTTATTTTTGTTGCTGGAAAGTTTTAATTTTTTCTTTAGTTCTTTTGTTTATATTTGAAAGCAGAAAGTGGACAACATTTTTTTTACCTTATTAATAGTTGGTGCTTATGCTTTGTTGAGTATTTGTAAAACCATAATCCCAATCCCTACATACAGCATTACACACAACCAAAAGATCATCAGATTTCATATACATAATTACAATGTACTTGTATTATGCACCTAGACAATCATACCTACACAACTATAATATACCTAAAAATTAGGCATGTTCATAAGGGTAATACGCACAGATAGATCAACTACACATCCCACATTTAATAAATAACTTAATAAACAACACATATGTTTGAGTATCATAATATGAAATCCCAATATCTATTGTGGTGTCAAAATTGTCGACAAGACAACATGACAACCAAAAAGTGAGGGGATACAATCAAATGTCTTCCAACCCCCCTTTTACTACGTATTATTTTTGTTCCTCCGCTTAACTTTTTTAAACCCTCCCTCAATGAGTGTGGTGATGATTGTGTCCTTAGAGTTGGAACACCATAGCCTTCATTCTTCTATTTCTTCTTCCTTTAATTCTCCTTTTGTTGAACACCTAAAACAGGCGGCGTTTGCAAGAAGTCATCATCGGCTAAATAGTTTGTTTTGACGTCACAAGATGACTTTTACATTCACTTCCAATATTTTTGCCTACACACAAAAAAAAACAACAAAAAAAACTTTTACAATACCATGATTTATTTGTATGTTACTATACCTTTTAGAAGTCAACTCATTAGCATTATGAACCGGTTCTGCCAACACCGGTCTAAAAATAATAAAACAAAATAAATTATGGTTACTAAGATAATTTTTAAGATTAGATATTAAAATCCTAGCACATAACGTATACGGTGACATAACGCCTACACTTCAAGTAGACTCACATATTAACGTATGACAACCTACACATCATTCTTAGTTTGTAACCCACACATTAAACAACCTACACGCATACAACATCAAGACAACACAAAGCCTACACTATTGACACAAAGGCTACACATTTAAAAACAAACATAAGTATACACAACTGACACAAAGCCTACACCAAGCCATTGTTGAATGTGAATTTTTTGAATGAATGATGTCTTTCATTTTGTTCAAAAATTAAAAATAATACAAAAATATAAATGTCTTTCACCCTGTTAAAAAAATTCAAAACATACAAAAATTTAGAAAATATAAAACTAACCGCCTGTTGGTCCATATTAAAACATCATAATACGTACGAAACGATAACGTATCCTTCACATTTAGCATATATACTTACACACCAAACATCAAACACCCAAAACCAACATAAGGTAACATCTCCTACACATTTTAGCATATATACTTACACAGCAAATACCATATACATCAAAACTTGAACTACACAAAAAAAAAATACTAAGTTTACACAACAAACAATATATCCTATATAGGAACTAAATAAGCCTAAACATTAGCCTAACATCATACACAATAAACAAACGTTCATAGACAAATGGGATCTTACACAACATAAAACAAACTTCACAGCATCATACAATGTAACCTATCTTCACAATAACATAACATCATAGTAACCTACACTATAAAAGTTTCACTCTATCCTACACTAAAACAGTTTTTATAGTAAAATAATATCATTACAACTAACCTACACTTTACCATATGTTGATACACACAATTCCTAGTATATCTTAATATACATTACAATGTGATTTACATGATATAATAAGCATTTCTAAAAAAAATTGTTTTCCATGCATACTGTTTATTAAACTTTGGATTGTGCAGGTTGCCAAATAAAAAAATTGTTTAAATACAGTTACTGTGTATGACGGTTTGATTATGTCTATACAGCCACTTAGAGTTTAGTCAACAAATTATGTATGTGTTTATATTATGTGTAGGCCTTAACTAAATAACTATAGTATACATAATCTCATACATACAATTCCTTACTCCTACACTAGCTAACAAGATATCAACATTTTATCATTTACAGGAACCTTCGGCTAATAAAAAATCACTAACTACACAATATTCCTCTGCGTAAATCTTAAACATGACATCCTACATACAAATAAAACAAGAAAAGAACCTTACACATGAAGAACGTTTTGGACCCTAAATTGGAATATACAAGCTCTAAATTCGACATAAAATTATTAGATATTTTCATCGATATATTTAATGTAGAAATTCAGACTTTGAAATTGCTTATGCATTCAATTAATCAATTAAAACAAAATAATATCAATCAAGAATAAAACCCTAACCTATCAATAGTAGATGTCTTCACCTCCGGAAACCAAGAACCAGCCCCTTCAATCAAATTAGAAAGATCTTCAAGAAAATAGTGGTAGATTGCTTGAATCGGTAGTGGCTTGTGAGGATTTCTTCCTAGAGTTTTAATCAAAGAAACTTCAGTTTGCACAGACGATGGGTAGCGAGATGTGGGGGATTTTATTGTCAATGGCCAGTTTCAAATCTCACTCTACGAATCAAAATACAAAAATGCCCTTTTGTTTAAAAAAACATTAAAACCAGGGACTAGATATTTACAATATTGCCATCTTTAATCTTGATCATAGATCAACCCTAATCAACGGTTAAAATCTATTTCTCACACTTCTCGCCTGAAAATGATCTCTCTCCTGAACCTTCCTATATATATATAGGGTGGGGTTATAATAAGAAGTGAAGTCTGTCTAAGAAGTGTAAGAAGTAATCTGGTGTGTTAGATATTTCGATCTGACGGTGGATATGGAAAATGTGTTTATTGTGCGGTGTGTTCTATTAAATCTAATTGTGAAAACACACTTCATACACTTCTTAGAAAAAATATACTTCTTATTATAATATTGTTCTCTCTCTCTCTCTCACTCTATATATATATATATATATATATATATATATATAATTATAAGCAAATTCATAAAGACGTCAAACGACGGGGAAATGTGGATTAAAGTGTTGGGTTTTAAATAAAAAAATTAAGGTTTACTATTAATATATACTTTTAATGCATACATTTATATATATACACACACACACACACATACACGTACGAAAGCTTGAAACGGGATTATTTGACAAAACAAACGTTAATTTAAAAGTGTTGGTTTCACAAAATAATATTTGTTTATTATTAATATTAGTTACAAGTGATTAAAACTAATTAAACCATAATTTAAAAAATAAATAAATACTCAAAAACTTCCATGGCCGGGACTCGAACCCAAGCCAATGACTGGATTAGGAGGAACACACACACACACACCAGCCACTTGGCTAGTGTGTCCAGTTGTTTAACAGATGCAATCAATTTATTAGAAACAGAAACCAAGTTTCCCCCTAATTGAACAAGAACCCTAGAAATCTAATTGATCAAACGACCAAACGTTCTCCCAATTAAGTTTAGGGTTATTGTAATATAAGTTTAGGCGATCACGAACTAGTATGATCATTACAGACTGATATAATACAATTAGCGTTAGGGTTATAGTTTGTGATGGTCATACGAAGGTGTTAACTCGTTTAATTGAATTGAAATCAACCGCTTAATGGTATATGTTATTAAGATATACTACGGGTTTGATAATAAGTTAATTCGTATATTTTTTATCGTGTTTTTCTAATTTCAAACATCGGTCGGCTCACAATACACGTAATAATTATCTTGTAAAAGATCAATTCCACAGTTATACAAAGGATTAAGGGGCACGAAATCAAAACATGTATACTGGTGAAGATAAGAACACGGGTCTGGTTCTTGGATTTGTGTAGTTGGGTAAACGGATCTGGGTATATAATAATAATTAGGCGAATTTTCCATTTAGTCCCTCAATTTGGGTGTGGAAACATTAAGGGTTAAAACTAATATTTAGGGTATAATATATCTCAAAGTTCTTTTAGATAATTAGTTCAATAATAATAATAATAATAATAATAATAATAATAATAATAATAATAATAATAAAATACTATTAACTCTTAAACGAAATGTTTTGTTGATTAAAAATTACCCGAAAGTGAAAACGGGTTGGATAATGGATATTATATAATAATCAGAAAACCCGAGTTGTTACACAAACTCATTCACAATAACTTGGTGTATTTCTTGATAACGGAGGTATACCTTGTAGTGGAGATTATTTGCTTAGATTGCTCAAAAACCATAAAATCATATATTTTGATAAGCAGGCATAATGGTTTAACTCAAGTTAGGGTGACATGGAAAAAGTCAAATTAAGCTCAAACTAAGATTAGAAGCTGATAGTTTCTATCTTGCGCCTTAATTGAATCTTAAACATATTACAGAAATACCTGAAAGTTTGTTATAAGATTTAAGTGGCCAACAATATCAATTACCAACTTAACGCCGATCATAATAAAGCTAAAGAATAAATCTTTTATGAGGATTTCTTGATCAATATGATTCTTTGCTCAACTCACAAAAATATGTCATACTTTTGTAGATTAGATTTCATATCTGTCTTAATTTTCATTTTGTTTATAATTTAAAAATATTCAAAATCCAAAAATATTTTGTTTCTGCTTTATTTTCGATTTTCGAGCTAAGGGATGTTTTTTTGAAAAAGAGAAATACAAAAAGATTTTCCCACAATTTTAAGTTATGTGTTTTTCACAAAAAACACGTTAAGGTATTGATTTTTAACTTTTGGGGTAAATTCTTAAGGTAAATATATCAAAACATGGGTTTTTGGTATTTATTTATTGATTGGAATGGTAAAATGGTAAATCATTTTTCATTTTTATTGAATTCATCCCATTCGTTACACTGTTTTAACGAATGAGGACTCATTCGTTAAAATTTAAAAGGACGAATGATGGTCATTCGATGTGCATTTGGTACCGATTGGCACCATTCGCTATTACTTCATTCGCTTTCGCTGACCTGATAACGAATGAGCATCACTCGTTATGTTGAGATATTGAATGACTAACGAATAGATGGCTATTTGTTAGTTTTATAACTTATTGGTTGATTCGTTAATTTTCTATAACGAATGTGTATTCATTAGTTTAAAACTAACCTAAATGGACTCATTCGTGCACATGGGTTTACGCGCAAACAATACAACGTATAAGGCCCAAAAGTGAACGAATTGTCTTCATTTGTTCACCTTGATATTCACGTATTACTGAAAGAAACTCTGGCGAAATTCTTCCATAAATTCAAACCTTCATAATACTCACTTCCTTTGATTACAAATTGATCTTAAGGTATAGACGAGTAAAATGATACCATTTTCATTGAATTTGATTAACAATTGATAGATTAATTAGGGCTTAATATGAACATATCAAGTTTTAGCCAATTTAATGATTACATCATCAATGTTTGATCAGTTTAATGGTTAGGATTACTTAACGATAGTATACTGAGTCTAATGATATCTAGTTTAGGCTGATTCATGTTATTTAGCCAAATAATGATATCTAGTAATAATAATAATTCTAATACTAATAATAATAACTTTAATAATTATAAAATTGATAATGATAATAATAATGACGATAATGATAACGGTAATAATAATAATAGAGATAATGAATCATTTGAATTGGTTTGAAGTCATTTTTATAGAAAATCTATTAGAATAAATATCTATAGTAACCACGGATTTGTGTTAGTAAAAGAAATAAAATATGCAAATTAAAATATATACGAATATGGTGGGTTTGTATAATCTAAGTGTTGAAACCGAAAAATAGAATAGAATAGACGAGGGATGCGGGGTAAGGTATTGCATGGCGGAAACATGTTAGGCCTTTTGAAGTATGGTAGGTGTGCTCGGGTCACCATTATGGTAGCAGACTTGAAGCCTGTGGTCAAGCATATGATTGAGACAAATGGTTAGGTATAGGTCTTGCAGATGGGTGGGTGGTGTTGAGTTTGGGTAGACTTTAGCAATAGTGGTAATTGAATCTACTATCAATTGAAGTATATCAACGTTTCAGGAAAGTAAAGTGGTGGGATTTACACATAATATACAAAGGACGTGTTTCCGTGCGAGGCTTTTCGGTTGGGTTTGATTTGGGTTTCCAAGAATTGTGCTAGGTTTGAATTTGAATTTAATATAGCGATGAAGGTGTATGTGGTTAAACGTGGGGTGATCGGGATTGCGGAGGCCATTTGTTTGATAACTAGGATTGTCATTTTGCGGGTTGAGTGCGACAACTAGGAAAACAAGAAGGCATGATACGAAACGTGAATAGTTTGCATGACTTGGGTCGTAAGAATGAAAACGACTAATAGATACATTAAAGAAAATAAGTGAGGAAAAGAAATCGTATGAAACAAAATTTGAAATTGACGTTGGAATTTCCATGAGACGTCATGAGTTTTCACATTTCAATAAACGAAAATCTCATAAATTATTGAATAACCATATGGAAAAAGTATTAAACTTAACAATAAAGTGAAATCGAGTTGAAAATCGAGTATTCATGAACCACCATGACTTTTTGAATTTCCAATTCTAAAACGTAAGGGTAAATGAATATAGTAATAAGGTAATCGAATTTCTTCGGTCATTCATGTATCACCATTACCTTTCTAATTTTCAATTCTAAAACGTAGTAGTGAATGAATAAATTAATATAGTGATCGAATAAAAATTCAACTATTTATGTATCACCATAACTTTTTGAACTTTCAATTCTAAAGCGTAATGGTAAAATAATAAAGTAATTGTATTGAAATTCGGTTATTACCTTTCAAACTTTTAAAATTTTTAAACTGTAAATGAATGTAAAAATAATGAAAATGAGTCAAAAAAATTTTAAACTTAACTATTCTCATATCAAAATGCGTAATTAAATCAATTCGAAAGCTGAGTATTCGTATATTACCACGACTTGACAGACTTTCAGTTAAAACACAAGAATCAAAATGTATATTTAAATCAAACAAAAAGCTGGGTATTCGTGTATCACCACGACTTGACAGACTTTTAGTTAAAAACACATGGTAAAACATAGAGAGTCGGACGTCACACGTCGCATGAATCACCATGACTTGTATGACATCCTAAGAGTGTAACCATATTCTTTTCACAAAGAGAACATCGTCACGTTTGAAAACTTAAAGTTGTGATTCATATGGTGTCGAAAGTGGTATGCTTTGGCCTAATAGAGTTCGTGCCCTTTCCTAACTCTCCAGGTAAGCAACCAGGTCCCGCGTCTGATTGGGATTTATGCGCATTGCTTATCCCTAGGTTTCAATAACCTTGGTATCAAGAGTTCGGAAAAAAAGCACGTTCCCCTTACAGTTTACTACATACCCGCTATAACGAACCATCTTTAAGAAGAAGAAATATCGGACAACCAAAAATCGAAAATTTTATTATTGAAATTGAAAATATTTGCGTTAGGCATAAGTCTTGGACTTGTGTGTAGCCGAGCTGCTCGTGAGCTACTCGAGATCGGCTAGTTAAAAAGCTCGATCGAGCCGAGCTTAATGGAGCCCGAGCCTGAGCTTCACTTATCGAGCTTGAGCCGGCTGGCGAGCCTAAACGAGCCTGTCATTTATATAATTTTCTTAAAATATATATTTAATAATTATTATTTAATATATCTAATGTTATGAAAAATTATATAAATATAACTAAATAATATATATTATCTTATACATAAAATATTATAATTAAAAAAATATATAAAAATAATTATAATTATATAAAAACTAATTGATAAATAGTAAACGAGCCGAGCCCGAGCCGAGCTTGAGCTTTGAAAATAGAGCTCGAAACGAGCCGAGCTCGAGCTCGAGCCTAGTCAAGCTCGGGCTCGGCTCGGCTCGTTTACACCCCTACTTGTGTGTTCTTGTGTAATTGAAGTAATTTATCATGGGTATAATAGTATCAAGTAAGTGCTTCGAACAATCACATAAGGTTCACATAATTTCTAATCATGCAACCCAAAAATAATTAAAGTAAGCTATAACCAACTGGAACACTACAAGTAATGTCTTATCTTATAGTCACGACTCTTATACCAATCTGTAACACCCGGCTAAAGCGGAATACGCCCAAGTGTGACGTACAGATTGCTCAAAACACATCTGACACTATTAAGTGACAATATTATCATTAATTAATTTAAACAACAAGTACAAAAGTTTGTAACAATAAATACAAGGAAAATACAAGAACAATTAACAACTTGTCCATTTATTTATATAACCTAAGTTCTAGTGTCTTCTCTGTTTCATCCTCTAATAGTGTACCTGTAATATATATATAAAATAAAGTCAAATAAATGAATAGTTGGTGAGTTCACACAAGTTTTGATATAAGTACATAAAAATCATACAATTCCATGAACAACTGTAAATGAGCAAGTAAGGTTCTTTATAGCTGGGATTGTGCACTAGCGTACTCAGATAAGCGCAAGTAAGGTCCTTTCCAGTTGAGATTATGCACCAACGTACTCAAATAATGAGGCCCTTTTCCACTCATAACAACAAATGTCTTGAGCGAAAGGGGGGGGGGGGGGTGGGGGCGTATGATCATACTATCTTGAAGTAATCCATGCACGTAATCTTTGAGTAAGTAAGCAAATAAACACACAAGTCCATGTAGCGAATCGTAGTTTGTAAATAATGAATAAACGAAATTGTAATTTGGATAGGATATATATGCTACCCCCAAAAGTAATAAAAGAGTAAAAAGGGGGTGTGAGAAACTCACCTTAAAGTCGAAGACAAACTTGAAATAAATTGAGAGCGCGTAAAAGAAACCGAAGTAATTGAACTTCATGAACTAGAATGAAAGGTACAACTTTGATTATATTACGACGAGTGGATGACTAATACGCGTTAATTGGGTTGTTTAATTTCGAAATAAATCGTGTATAAATGTGTAAAAATAGTGGAGAAATCGTTTGGTATGGTTTAACGGATCAAACGAAGTGTAAAACAATGTTTGGTTTACCTCTGGCACCAGTTTCCGGCCAACGGAGGGACACCGGAAAATCGCGAGAGGGAGGGGACGGGAGGGGTTATTATTTTATTATTTTATTTAAATGAAATGTTACACTTTTGGCCCTTGAACTATTAAAACCTTTATGAGTTATTTTTTCTAAAAAACTTTATTTATTCTTTGAACCTTGTACTTTGAAAATATACAATACTTGATTAAAACTTGATATACTTTACTATTTTTAAAGTGTTTACGTTTTATACTAGAATAGTTTGAAACTTGATTATTTTATTAACTTTTTAAGGTTCGGAGATTCGTTAATTGAACAATACGAATAGAGAGTAAACGGATATGAACTATAAATCATTGAACATGATATAAATTGATAACTTTCAAAAAAACAAATACATTGAAATGACAAAACGGGTCGGTTAACGAACATAATAAAAATATATAAGACGAAACCTGGAATATATATTTATATTTACACATATATTTATAAATATAACCAAAAAATTAAAACGGGTCGGATTTTCATGTTTGAAAAGTAACGAATGTTACATCGTGGCTCTTATTCTCAACAAGCAAGTACTTGCTACAAGTACTTGTTCAACTTTTCGGAGTTGATATTCTATCACTTGAAAGAGAATTGCTTGGTCCGTCATCGCAAGAATACGAATCTGATGTACCCACGATTCCTGGAGTTAATTATTGATGACTTGGTTCCTGATTTTATAAGTGATCCGACGTTGGTGGACGATGTAATGGTTTTGGATCATATGACTGAGGATACGATGGAAAGAATGAAGACGTATCAGAATCAAACTCCAGAGAACAAGCCAAGGTTCAAACGACTGATAGGTCATGTGGCATGGCCTGATTATGTATGTCCACCTAATGATCGTTGGATTCACGAAAATTTTGATTCAGAACGTGAAGGTGGACCAGGTAGGAACAAAAATGGTGTTGATGGATGACAGGGTTTCGTTGACACATCTGACCCTTTCACAAATGACTATACTAGGGCGACTATTACTTTATTCTTCTGTTACGTGCCACAACTATCTATAGACTAAGGTGGGCATAGATTAGGCTAAACGTATCTACTTAGGCAAGTGTTGTTTTGATAGGCCTCATAACCGAGAGTTGTGTTTTATTCACATTTAGCAATTGTTGTCAGACTGCCTAAACACTTATTAATGTTATGTGCTACAACTTCCATCAATAAATGGAAGTTATATTGTCAAGTTCTTATTTTATAAATGTTATTGGGTCATTGATAAAACGATTATAACATCGAAAATATTAATTATATTACTTATACTTATTTAATAGATGCCAACTAAAAATAATTCCTCATTCACCCTCAAGACTATTCTTGAGAAAGAAAAATTGAATGGCACCAACTTTCTTGAATGACACCGTAATTTAAGACTTGTTCTCATAATGGCAAAGAAGCTTTGTGTTCTCGATGGACCAGTTCCAGAAGAGTCTGAAAACAATACAACTATTGCTATAAAGGTTGTTGAAAAGCCTAATCCCAAGAACCAGGGTTATAACGGAAAAGGCAAGAAGAAGGTTAATGTTGCTGAAAAGCAAGCCAACAACACTAACAAGAGTGTTTCAAAGGAACCACCACCACCTCCTCCTAAGGAGCACCTAAACTACAAATGCAACAAAATGGGACACTGGAAACGTAACTTTCCCAACTATCTTGCTGAACGGAAGACACAGAGGACCAATGGTGAAAGGTCTTTTAAAGGTATTTCTATTTACGTTATTGAAATTTTCATTGTTTCTAACAACATATGGGTATTTTATACCGGATGTGGATACCACATCGTTAATGTCTTGCAAGAACCTGAAAACTGGAAGAAGCTGAAACATGGCGACATAGAGCTCATCGTTGGTTATGGGAAAAGAGTCCCAGTTCTTGCAACTGGCACATTTCGTTTTGCGTGTCCATCAGGCCTTTTAATTACTTTGAATAACTGTTTGTTTGCACTTGGTCTGTCCAAAACATTATTTTAGTTTCTTTACCTTTTGAACAAGGATTTAAGTACGCTTTTAAATGTGTCGCTATTTAAGCTTACTTGAATGATGTCTTTTATTTTGAGGCTAAACCTCGAAACGGTATTTATGAAATTAATGTTTGAATAAACAATAATGTAAATAATCTTTCAAAATGTATCATATCTAACATCAATGATAAATTTATATGACATTGCCGACTTGGTAACATAAGAAAAGCACGAGTAAAGAGACTCCAATACGAAGGGATTCTTGAATCAACAGGACCAGACTCTTTTGACGACCGTGAGTCTTGTTTAGTTGGCAAACTCGCCAAAGACTCCTTCACCCATAAAAGTGAAAGAGCAAATCATCTGCTATGACTCATACATACATATGCATGCGGCCCTTTCATAACCATGTACACAATTCGTGAAAGATATTTCATTTCTTTTATTGACGATTACAGTTGATATGCTTATGTGTATCTTATGAAACACAAGCATGAAACTTTTGAAAGGTTCAAAGAGTTTCTAAACAAAGTGGAAAACAACTTGGAAAAATTATTAAAATGCTTCGATCAGATCGAGGTGGAGAGTATCTCAGCACAGAATTTATCAATCATCTAAAAGAGTTTGTAATTGTTTCACAACTCACTCAACCCGGCACACACCAACATAACGACGTGAGAGAGATGAGAAATCGAACAATGCTAAAAATGGTCTGATAGATTATGTGAAGAACTAACTTGCCTCACTCCTATTGGAGCTTTACCCTTATGACCGCCGCCTGCATTGTAAGTCTGGCTCCGACTAAAAAGGTAAACAAAACCCCATATGAGATATGGCATGGGAAAAAAACCAATTTGTCTTACCTTAGAGTATGGGGATGCAATGCATATGTTACCACACCTTTTCCCGGACCCAACTATAACGGATAACTAACAACAAATTTCGGGACGAAATTCTTCCAACAGGGGGAGAATGTGACACCCGGTAATTTTCCATATTCTTTAATCTTTATAATTGATCAAAATTACGTGTCATTTATATAATTTATATGAGGTATAAACCATAGTATACTTGAAATGTGGACGAGAACAGTCGTTAATGCCTATAGGATTGTATAAAGTGCCGATGAGAACGGCTATATGATGAAGATAGCCTAGTAATAGTTTAGAGGTGACAAATATATCAAGCTAAATATATATCTATGATCCAATATAAGGGGTAATGGCAAGACCATGCCCAGTAATGTCCTAATTCCCTAATTTGGACCAAAACGCCATAAACGTTTAAATAATAGAATATAGTCGCTGAACCGGCCAAATCAATGATACATTATACAGTGAGACGACCAAGATATGAAACTATGAAGGAATTAAAGGTATACTAGTCAAAATAATATGAAGTTAATAATTTAAACAATCCATGAAAGATTACAATATGGAGCACTATTTAACCGAATATAACTCCGGGCTAAATTTAAATATACATCATACCGGGAACCGAAATAAATACCGGGTTCCATACCATCTATAATACTTTATAGGTGACCAAATAAATTAAGAGAAGCTCATAATACCCAAGTCCAATATAATTCCCATAACTCGTTCATTCGATAAACTACTCGTCCTAACGACTATCCATTTAAGACCCGAACCAAGATTGAACTTAGCACTACATTTGGACAACCAATATATTTATTAAATGACCATAATACCCTCCCTTTGCAGCCCAAAGCCGAACCCCAACTTTTCCCATTCGGTTATAACACAAGACAAAACACCATTACATACATCCATGTATTAACATATTCATCATCATCCATAGAATCATCCATCTAACTATCATCATCACCAACATTATCATGACCTTGGAAATTTGCAAGCCACCAAAAAGTCTCCAAAAAGCCTTCCAAGAGCCGGCCTCCCATTCCCCTCCCAAATAAACAACAATTTACACCATGCCTTGACTACTATTGCACTTGAATGAGTGATTTGCCACCCTTAATTCATGGGATTGTGATTCCCCAATTTAAGGGATTATGTTTCCATCCTCCACTCTATATATACTCTAGCTTTCTTGATCAAAAATCACCACCCAAACTCAAGAAACTTAACTCCAAAAACAACCCCTTCCTCTCTCGGCCGAAGGCAGCAGCAGTGCACCACCACAGCCGCCTCTTTGCAACCTGTTTTCTCTATAATTCTACTATTAACATCTTGAACCCTATATATCGTTGGAAAGCTAGAAGAAATCCTTAAACCGTGGTAGAAAGCCTTGAACGGATCTCTGCCCGGAAAACTCGGTAAGAAGCTTTGAACCTTCGAAGGTCACTACTGGAAACTGCATTTTCCAGCAGTACCCCCCTCTCTTCTTTTGTTCATATCTCACAAACCACTTGGTATTTTTGGGTGATTCTTGTTTAGGAATCCAAGGAAACTCGCAAGGATCACGAACCACCTTTTGAACATCCATTTCCGGCTTCATTTCAGCATTAGGTAAGCCGAAAACTCGAGTTGTAACAGTTTATGGTGGCTGGAAAAACACAGATTCTGTCCAGCCACGGTTTCATCATTTTACTTGACCCTAGTTCACCTATTTCATGTTATTTAAACATAATGTAGACCCTCAACATCGTGATTAACGTTAAGGAACTTGGATGTCACCTTAAACCCGCTCAAGAACGCTCAAAAACCGACATTCCCAAGGTACTAATGCCATAAAATGTTTAGTAGAAAAACATGGACTAAGCCTAAGATACATATACATAATGAGGTGATGAATCATGAACATAAACTTGAAGTGTGTTAAAATGACATATAATGAGGAGTAAATCATGTTGGGTAAAAATTACAAGTGTTAAAAGGGTGTTTAAGGAAGGTTAAGGTTAATAGAACACTTAGTTAAGATCTTGAGTGTCACGCCCCGGTCGTAATTGGCGGAAAAACCGAGGCGTGGCGACGGGGTCGTGATTGATTGAGCACAATAGATATAAAAGTCTAAATGCATAAACTTAAAACATGTCAACATTACAACAATTCAACAGGTAGCAAATCGATTCCATTACAACGGATAATGCTAACATCAATCCTAAATGTCTTCCATCTAAGGCCTCTATCAGCTATTTGCTACTTCCTGCTTCATTTCCTGAAAACATGTAACGAAAATGTCAACTACATAAAGTAGATGAGTGAATTCATAGGTTTAAGGAAAAAGGGATTATACACAAGCATACTAGACTAAGTTGTAGGGGTTTATGTATAGGGTGTACCATCGGCTAACCCACCACTCCTACAACTTATCCTACCATGCTTGGGTATAAAGCCCGGTTTTGAAAAGGTTTGTAAGACAAGACAAGCGTACCAGACTAGGTTGTAGGGGTTTACACCTAGGGTGTACCATCGGTTAACCCTCCACTCCTACAACCTACTCTGCTACGCTTGTTTATATTTGTAAATCCAAGGTATAAAGATAGGTCAACTAATAATGTAGTGATAAGCCCTACACAAGACTGCAAGAATTATGTATAATGATCCCATGTATTGTTCCCATGCATACAGGTGTAATGATATCAAGGATATATGAATAAAGATACCAAAGAATCATATGTAACCATGTCTTGATGATAATGATGATAATGCATAATGATCACACGAGACCTGACATCAACCCACACAAGACCACACGATGCTACTTGATTTCCATGATGGTAACCCAAATCGATCACTTTGGATACCATAAGAGAATTCTAAAGCGTCCACTTTAGTATCTCTTGGATTCCTAATCGATCACTTAGGAAATCCTTCGGATTCTTAATCGAACACTTTAAGAACCCCATAGGTCACGTGTATTCTAAATCGAACACTTTAGAATCCCACATCTAGTGACGGCCTGTCTACCAATCGACCACTCGGAGACCAAACATATGCACTAGTGTGACCTATACTGCCTATGTTCACACGACCACTAGACTGTCCAATGAATGATGTGTTTTCATGATAATGTATAATGGGCATATGACTTTGTTTTCCAAAGTCCAATGTTCCCTAAGCGATCAATGATTCCCATGTTTACTCCTGAATAATTGATTAGACATACACAACTTCCGAGAAAGTTAAGGTATGAGTAAGCTGCCATGATTACTTGTGTTCCCCAATATTCATTGTTTGCAAAAGATTTGCCAAGAATGTCTATGATAAAGAATGTTTAAATAAATGAGTTTTGTCAAAACGTGTACAGTTACCATGTTTCCATCCCAATGATTTGAAAAGCTTAAAAGAAAAAAGGGGGCTATGAACTCACCTTGTTGGCTAAGAATGGTTGCTAGGGTGGTCGAGTGCTGCCAAACGTCGATCCTCTAAGTCTAGACAAGGACATAATAGGTTAACAACACACTTTAAGTCTAAGAGTATAAGCCTACGCGACCTCGAGCAAAAAAAACAAGTTTTAAAGTTGAAAACAAGCTGATTCTGGCACATTCGGTCGAATAAGGGCAGGTTCGATCGAATCTGCTACTAGTTCGGTCGAATATGGTACTGGTTCGGTCAAAGGGGCTGGGAAGAACACGTTCAGTAGATTGAGGACTCGTTCGGTCGAGTAGGATGTACATTCGGTCGAATACAATCGTATTCGATCGAATGTATATTCTGATTTGGTTAGTCTGTTCGTTTGCCCACTGGTTCGACCGAATGGTCTCTTGTTCGACCGAATAGGAGATGGTTCGACCGAATGGTCAGGTTCGATTGGTCTATTCGACCGAATAGACCTATTCGACTCCTTCAAGCCGGATGACGGAGAAACCTACGGGATTTTGACGATTTTCATGATTTTTCGCCCAAAATCAATGTTTTATACATGGAAATGCTCGGAATCCATAGGGCTATTGATTCCTAACGTTTATAACAACAAAATTATGCTTTTTGACACCAAAAATGACGATTTTTGACCAAGAACACACTTGAAACAAAAGTTGGGGTTTTTGCTCGATTCGGGGCCGGATTTGATGATAAAAACGTATGATTTTCAAGAAGATCTTACCAAAAACAACAATAAACAGATTGGTGAACTCGGATTTTGGATTGAATAATTTTCTCTCACTACTCTCTCTCTAGAATTGGGGTGCTTGGGTGTGGGTGTGGAAGAGATGAAAGAAAATGGTGGAGTTTGTTCTTGCACTACGCTTATATACTTGGTTCTATCGGGTTCGGGATTCGGTTACCTACGGGTCAAGGCTAGCTGAGTTCATAAGTTTTAACGAGCTAGAACTTTCCAGTAAAAATTTTATAAAAATCATTTTTCAAGTAATCGCTTGGAGTCTTTTTAAATAAAAACCTTTTATTTTTCGAAAACACAAAATTAATATTTTTCAAACGTAAAAGTTCTTTTTATGAAATGACATTTTTAGCTGAAATAAACAGATTTTCCAATTATATGGATTCCGAACTTATCGTCCAGAACCCAAAGTGTATAGTTTCCGATGATTTCTTGATTTTAGTTTACCAGTCAAATTCCAGGGCGTTACATTGAGTAATAAAACCCACTTATAAATAAACAAGATAATATAAATGTAAAGACGGAATCTTGGTTATGTTAAACTTTAAAAAGGGTATATAACTAACGTATTAAAAACCGTATCGGGTGTAGTATGAGAATAAATATTTTTACTATCATAAAAGTAAAAATAATAATAGTAATAATAATAGTAATAAAAGTAACAAAAATAATAAGAGAAACGACTACGGGAAATCGGATACTAAAATATATATAAAAGTGCAATCCTTTGCACGGAGGATACATGGATATAATGGCTTTAAAACAAAGAGATATATATATAAATACACTCGTATAATCCTATGAATACACGGGGAATACGTGTAAGATATATATAAGTAAATGTAAATATACAATATTGTATGGGTCAAGGATAATGGTAAAAGCATGTAATATAATTATAAGATTTAAAAAGAATATTAATAATACTTATAATATATACATAACAAAATAAGTATACAAGTCATACACATATATTCCTATATATGTGCAACAAATATAAAATACGGGTTTTTGTGATGGACATTGCGAGTAACTGGAAGGGTGGAGGTGCCGGTAGTCGGGACGTCCTGTCTAGGCTGGTAAACGAATATATCATAGATGGGCCCGTTACCTACCTGGGGACTAACGATGAGAGCACCAAAACCTATTAGGCTAAAGCATGTCACGAACGTCATGATTACCGACGAATAATTTGTATCGAGCATTCCCTAATGCTCGGAGGATATATATATAAAGAGGATATAACGGATATACATAACAAGTATAAGACGTTGTCTAACGTCCGTATCGCTAATGTATAAAAAGTATACATATATACCGTCACCTCATAAGTATGTATCGGGCTAAGTATTAATAGTTATATATTATGTACTGAAGTGCATACGTATACGATATAATACAGGAAACTCGCCAAGTATAACGGAACATTATTCCTCATTTAAGGTGAGTCTCACAGCCCCTATTTTCACTATTTTCACTATGTTTTAAACTGTTTTCGGGGCGAGGGACACGTGTTTAAATATGTTTTATCATGGTGTATATCTTGATTTACAATGTGCGTGTACATGAGATATTTGGCGCGCTCATGGTACATAAAGTCCCCGGTATATATTGTAACCATAAACTATAGGCAACTATAGCCGAGGAACTCTACGGGTAGTACTACTGGTCTGACCAACCCACTCGTAAGTGGTCGCGCCACTTTATAAGACGGGTGCTTAGTTTTTCGATTTAATTATTCCGTCGTGGACTCATGGGATGTTATGTGGGGCTTTATGGTGTATATATATAGTCAAGGAATGGTTACGAACTCATGTATTCACGTTACACTGCAAGTCATGGATACTGCATTCATGACGTTATGAGAATTATATTATAAAACATTTTATCGAGTCACAAAACTTGTGAACTCACTCAGTTTATACTGATTAAATTATTTTACGTGTCTTTCAGGTATTTAGCTACGTGGAGAGGTCACGGTGTCTCACTACGGTTTTATGTTTAACTATGGAAATTTCATGTATGAGGATTTTATATTTTGGAGTTTTCACGGTTATATCTCCCTTCGGCAGGACATAACTGTGAAATCTCAATATGTTATATGTAAACTTTTTTTATGGATATTTTTGTAAAACTTATATTATGAATGAAATCCTCATGTATTTTATCATATAGTTGTTTGCTTAACCGCGCTCTCGAAAAACCTTTCATGAGTCGCACACCGGTTGTTTCCGCCTATGGACCGGGTGTGACAGACTGGTATCAGAGCCAAGGTTATAGCGAACTAGGATTCAACCCTGAGTCTAGGCTATAACCCCTTAGATTCCCTCATGAAAACGTTTTTCATGCATGACATGTTTTCAAAACTTGCATTACACGAGAGTGCACGTGTCTTCACGACACCTTTATCGCAACTAATGGTCTAGTATAGGAATGACCAAAATAAGGGATAGAAAAAAAAAAAAAAGCGATATTATCACTAATTAAACCTTAATCCTTTCAGCGATGGCCTTCCCGAACAATGATCCATATCATGGCCTAGCCATCACTGACTCCGACTCCGGCTCTGACTCTAACACTGATAGCAGCAGTGTCCATATGAGCGACGTTGTTCCAATTCCTGATGATCCTATAGAGATCTCCGATGACGAGCCTACCGAGGTAATCAGGCTCGATGAGGACGACAAGGTAACTTATGACGACGACGACCTTGAGGAGATGGAGGAGCTGGCTGCAGTGCCCTCCGAGGAGATACGAGCCGCCGGGCTGAAATGGTATGCCACGGACTCCGACGATGAGGTGCCCCGGACTATACATGAGGTAGGCGAGTCCTCACGCCCCCAAGGGCGCGCTACCTCCGATGATACAGAGGTCCCCGTACCACCGACCACAGCAGCCGCCGAGGCTGAGAGAAAGGCCCTTGAGGAATGGCTCATGGATTGGGAGCAGAGGGTCGAGGTGTTTATGGAGAGCGTGAAAGGCAAGGCCTGTGAGACCAGTCTCCGCCTTGAAAATCACTATGACTTGATCTCGGACGCAAGGATGAGAGTGCTAAAGTTGGAGCATATGGTAAGAGATGCATTGCACTTAGCTGATGTGGGAACGAGTCGGGCCGCTGCCGCCGAACGAAGGGTGATGAAATTGGAGAATGAGGTTAAGACAATTCAAGCTTTTTTGGGAGACGTGTTTCCACCACCGCCACCACCGATGCCATGAAGCGACTATAGACTAGTATTAGCGGGTAGTAATCATATGTATGGGAAGTAATATATTACGGACTACATTCCGATCTTTTGGCAAAACGCTTGTATGTTGTAGGAGTTTGTAGTAGACTTAAACATAAACTTATGTAATCAAATCTTTTGATGTAATGAAGTTATGTTTATGATATATGAGTATGAGTATACGATGTGGTATAATGAGATGTAATAATAAAATCTATGTATGCGAGTATATGATTAATAAGTATGACTATAAGCAAATATATGGGTGTGAATGTAATAAGTATCGAACCCTACAACTACTTACATACAAGCGTGATGCCAATACTAACCGATCCTTCTTATTCTCAACTTGAAGGAAAATGCCAAGGAGAAGGAACGACAGTTTACCTAATACACCTGCGCAATTACAAGAAGTCATAGCGCAAGCGATAGCCGCCTACAAAGCCAGTAGGGGCGACTCAAGTCAAGAACGAAGGAATTCCGCAAACACTGAAAATGTAGCTCCAGAGACTGGCAGTGAGGAACGAGGATGTTCCTACAAAACTTTCATGACATGCAAACCGTGGTCCTTTAAGGGAACGGAAGGAGCCATAGGAGTTATCCGTTGGATCGAGAAGACAGAATCTGTGATAGCAATCAGTGGATGCACAGAAAAACAGAAAGTGTTGTACGTGACATGTATGTTTCAAGATGAAGCCCTATCGTGGTGGAATTTACAAGTACAAACCCTAGGCCGAGACATGGCCTATGGTAAGACCTGGAAAGAGTTAAAGGAGATGATGGAAAAGAAATATTGCCCAAGGACTGAGATGCAGAAGTTGGAAAATGAGTTCTGGACGCTCACCATGAAGGGAGCCGACATCACAGCATATAACACGCGATTTCACGAGCTATGCCGAATAGTTCCTCATATGGCCACCATTGAAGAAAAGAGAGTTGAAAGGTACATCTGGGGATTAGCAACAGTTATCAGGGGACCAATCACGGCTACTAGGCCTGCAACCATGGCCGAGGCTGTTGAACTAGGTCTGAGTCTGACAGAAGATGCAGTACGAGCTGGCACCCTAGGAAAGCCAACTCAGAAGGAAGCAAGCCAACCATTCTCCCAACGCGGCAACAGCTGCCATAACAATCACAAGAGGAGCTGGGCCTCTCGTAATCAAGGGTCAAGTTTCAAAGAACCCCCTGTCAAGAAACAAGAAACTGTGAAAGTGTATGCCGCCCAGACCACGGATCAACCACGGAAGACGTATAGCGGGTCAAACCCGTGGTGTGACAAATGCAAGTATTATCATGTTGGTGACTGCTCAAGTATTGTGTGTAAGCATTGTCACAAGAGAGGGCATGTGGAAGCTAAGTGTAGAATTAAGAATGGTGCAGTAGTTGTGAAGCAAGAACCGGGGAAAACGACACCACGAGCTTGTTATGGGTGCGGAAATACGGGTCATTTTATCAAGAACTGTCCGCAGATGAAGAATACAGCTCAAGCTAGGGCTTTTGTTATTGGGGCGGGTGAAGCTAAGGAAGACCCAAATGTCGTCACTGGTACGTTCCTACTTAACAACCACTATGCGTCTGTGTTATTTGATACTGGTGCGGATTTAAGTTTTATATCCACTGAATTTAAAGACCTACTTGGTTTAGCACCTAGTAAATTAGCAACGCCCTATACTATAGAATTAGCTAATGGCAAACAGATACGATCAGACGATATAGTGGAAAGTTGCGTACTAGTGATGGGAGAACATGAATTTAACGTAGATCTGTTGCCGATAGATTTAGGAAGTTTTGATGTCGTTTTAGGCATGGATTGGTTAGCAAAGAACCATGCTGAAGTTAATTGTTATGACAAGCAAATCCGCATACCCTTGGCAAGTGGTGAAACGCTGACTATTCAAGGAGAAAGACGTGGCACTGTGATGAAGTTAATTTCGTGTATGAAAGCACGAAAGTGCTTGCGAAAGAAGTGTCAAGCTTTCTTAGCCCACGTGGTGGAGAAGAAGGATGAAGAAAGGAAGATAGAAAGTATACCTATAGTAAGAGATTTCCCCGATGTCTTTCCAGAAGATCTACCAGGGTTACCACCTCAAAGACAAGTGAAGTTTCGAATCGATCTAGTACCAGGAGCTGCACCAGTAGCGCGAGCACCTTATCGATTAGCTCCCTCGGAAATGCGAGAACTATCGAATCAATTACAGGAGCTACTAGACAAGGGTTTCATACGCCCGAGCTACTCACCTTGGGGAGCCCCGGTACTATTTGTCAAGAAGAAAGACGGTTCGTTCCGTATGTGTATTGATTACAGGGAACTTAACAAACTGACCATCAAAAATCGGTACCCTTTACCGAGGATTGATGATTTGTTTGACCAATTACAGGGATCTAGTTTCTATTCCAAGATAGATCTACGATCCGGGTATCATCAGCTGAAGATACACGAGGACGATGTACCAAAGACTGCGTTCCGAACGAGGTATGGTCATTATGAATTTCTAGTCATGCCTTTTGGGCTAACGAACGCACCTGCCGTGTTCATGGACTTAATGAATCGAGTGTGCAAACCTTACCTTGACAAGTTCGTGATAGTGTTTATAGATGACATATTAATTTATTCCCGAACCGAAGAAGAGCACGAGCAACACCTTCGATTGATTTTAGAATTGTTGAGAAAGGAGAAGTTGTATGCAAAGTTTTCAAAGTGTGATTTTTGGCTAAGAGAAGTACACTTTTTAGGCCATGTCGTCAACGAGAAGGGAATTCATGTTGACCCTTCAAAAGTAGAGGCCATTAAAAACTGGGAAGTGCCGAAGACGCCGATGGAAATACGACAATTTTTAGTTCTGGCAGGCTACTATCGACGGTTTATTGAAAATTTCTCGAAGATAGCACAACCCCTTACTGCGCTCACACAGAAAGATAAGTCGTTTAATTGGGGAGATAAACAAGAAAAGGCGTTCCAGTTGCTAAAACAGAAACTTTGCAGTGCACCTATTCTAGCCTTACCAGAAGGGATGGATGACTTCGTAGTTTATTGCGATGCTTCGCATCAAGGACTTGGTTGTGTCCTTATGCAAAGAAATCAAGTCATCGCGTATGCGTCACGACAACTCAAAGTGCACGAGAAAAATTACACCACTCACGATTTGGAATTGGGCGCAGTGGTGTTTGCACTTAAGATATGTCGTCATTACTTATAAGGCACCCATTGCACAATCTACACCGATCATAAAAGCCTACAACATATATTTGATCAAAAAGAATTAAACATGAGGCAACGACGGTGGGTTGAATTATTGAATGATTATGATTGTGTAATCAAGTACCACCCTGGAAAGGCAAACGTTGTAGCAGACGCTTTAAGCAGGAAAGAAAGGGTGAAGACATCACGTGTTAAAGTCTTAGGGCTAACTATAAGTACGAACCTCACCACCCTTATCCACGAAGCCCAACGAGAAGCTTTGAAACCTGATAATATCAAAGACGAGGGTCTCCGTGGTATGGTTGACAACTTAGAATCCAAAGAAGACGGTACCCTGTACTTTGTCAACCGAATATGGGTTCCTCTCAAGGGAGGATTACGTGAAAGAATACTTGATGAAGCCCACAAGACGAAGTATTCCGTGCACCCCGGTGCAGATAAAATGTATAAAGATGTAAAGGGATACTATTGGTGGCCTAATCTTAAGGGTGATATAGCAAATTATGTGGGAAAATGTTTAACTTGCGCAAAAGTCAAGGCGGAATATCAGAAACCATCCGGATTATTACAACAGCCCGAGATTCCCATGTGGAAATGGGAACAAATCTCGATGGATTTCATTACGAAGTTACCTAGGACTCCAGGTGGTTATGACACCATATGGGTGATAGTCGACCGGCTAACCAAATCCGCGCATTTCTTAGCTATCAAAGAAACGGATAAGATGGAGCAGTTAGCTAGACTATATATAAAAGAGATCGTGTCAAGACATGGAGTCCCAGTCTCGATTATTTCCGACCGCGACAGTCGATTTACGTCTCATTTTTGGAAGTCGTTACAAAAAGCTTTTTGGGCACGCGATTAGATATGAGTACCGCCTACCATCCCAAGACTGACGGCCAAAGCGAGCGAACTATACAAACATTGGAAGATATGCTAAGAGCGTGTGCAATTGATTTTGGTGGTAGCTGGGATGTTCACCTTCCTTTGGTGGAATTTTCATATAATAATAGCTACCACACGAGCATAAAGGCTGCACCGTTCGAAGCTTTATATGGTCGTAAGTGTAGGTCGCCCTTGTGCTGGGCGGAAATAGGCGATAGACAAATGACGGGTCCCGAACTAATTCAAGAAACTACTGACAAGATATTTCAAATAAAAGAACGACTGAAAACGGCCCGCGATCGACAGAAAAGTTATGCGGATGTGAGACGCAAGCCTTTGGAATTCCAAGTGGGAGATAAAGTTCTTTTAAAGGTCTCGCCATGGAAAGGAGTTCCGAGGTTTGGAAAGCGGGGCAAGATCAGCCCAAGATATACTGGACCATTTGAGATCCTGGAAAGGATAGGTCCCGTGGCCTATAAGTTGAAGCTACCTGATGAACTTAACGGGGTACATGACACATTCCATGTGTCGAACCTTAAAAAGTGTCTATCCGATGAATCTTTAATCGTACCCCTAGACGAAGTACATATTGACGAACAATTACATTTTGTTGAAGAACCGACAGCCGTTACCGACTGGAAAGAACAAAAACTACGAAGAAGTCGGATTAAGTTAGTGAAGGTACAGTGGAAATCTAAAAGAGGACCCGAGTTTACCTGGGAAAGAGAAGATCAAATTCGAAAGAAGTACCCACACCTTTTCCTGGACCCAACTATAACGGATAACTAACAACAAATTTCTGGACGAAATTCTTCCAACAGGGGGAGAATGTGACACCCGGTAATTTTCCATATTCTTTAATCTTTATAATTGATCAAAATTACGTGTCATTTATATAATTTATATGAGGTATAAACCATAGTATACTTGAAATGTGGACGAGAACAGTCGTTAATGCCTATAGGATTGTATAAAGTGCCGATGAGAACGGCTATATGATGAAGATAGCCTAGTAATAGTTTAGAGGTGACAAATATATCAAGCTAAATATATATCTATGATCCAATATAAGGGGTAATGGCAAGACCATGCCCAGTAATGTCCTAATTCCCTAATTTGGACCAAAACGCCATAAACGTTTAAATAATAGAATATAGTCGCTGAACCGGCCAAATCAATGATACATTATACAGTGAGACGACCAAGATATGAAACTATGAAGGAATTAAAGGTATACTAGTCAAAATAATATGAAGTTAATAATTTAAACAATCCATGAAAGATTACAATATGGAGCACTATTTAACCGAATATAACTCCGGGCTAAATTTAAATATACATCATACCGGGAACCGAAATAAATACCGGGTTCCATACCATCTATAATACTTTATAGGTGACCAAATAAATTAAGAGAAGCTCATAATACCCAAGTCCAATATAATTCCCATAACTCGTTCATTCGATAAACTACTCGTCCTAACGACTATCCATTTAAGACCCGAACCAAGATTGAACTTAGCACTACATTTGGACAACCAATATATTTATTAAATGACCATAATACCCTCCCTTTGCAGCCCAAAGCCGAACCCCAACTTTTCCCATTCGGTTATAACACAAGACAAAACACCATTACATACATCCATGTATTAACATATTCATCATCATCCATAGCATCATCCATCTAACTATCATCATCACCAACATTATCATGACCTTGGAAATTTGCAAGCCACCAAAAAGTCTCCAAAAAGCCTTCCAAGAGCCGGCCTCCCATTCCCCTCCCAAATAAACAACAATTTACACCATGCCTTGACTACTATTGCACTTGAATGAGTGATTTGCACCCTTAATTCATGGGATTGTGATTCCCCAATTTAAGGGATTATGTTTCCATCCTCCACTCTATATATACTCTAGCTTTCTTGATCAAAAATCACCACCCAAACTCAAGAAACTTAACTCCAAAAACAACCCCTTCCTCTCTCGGCCGAAGGCAGCAGCAGTGCACCACCACAGCCGCCTCTTTGCAACCTGTTTTCTCTATAATTCTACTATTAACATCTTGAACCCTATATATCGTTGGAAAGCTAGAAGAAATCCTTAAACCGTGGTAGAAAGCCTTGAACGGATCTCTGCCCGGAAAACTCGGTAAGAAGCTTTGAACCTTCGAAGGTCACTACTGGAAACTGCATTTTCCAGCAGTACCCCCCTCTCTTCTTTTGTTCATATCTCACAAACCACTTGGTATTTTTGGGTGATTCTTGTTTAGGAATCCAAGGAAACTCGCAAGGATCACGAACCACCTTTTGAACATCCCTTTCCGGCTTCATTTCAGCATTAGGTAAGCCGAAAACTCGAGTTGTAACAGTTTATGGTGGCTGGAAAAACACAGATTCTGTCCAGCCACGGTTTCATCATTTTACTTGACCCTAGTTCACCTATTTCATGTTATTTAAACATAATGTAGACCCTCAACATCGTGATTAACGTCAAGGAACTTGGATGTCACCTTAAACCCGCTCAAGAACGCTCAAAAACCGACATTCCCAAGGTACTAATGCCATAAAATGTTTAGTAGAAAAACATGGACTAAGCCTAAGATACATATACATAATGAGGTGATGAATCATGAACATAAACTTGAAGTGTGTTAAAATGACATATAATGAGGAGTAAATCATGTTGGGTAAAAATTACAAGTGTTAAAAGGGTGTTTAAGGAAGGTTAAGGTTAATAGAACACTTAGTTAAGATCTTGAGTAATAAAACCCACTTATAAATAAACACTATAATATAAATGTAAAGACGGAATCTTGGTTATGTTAAACTTTAAAAAGGGTATATAACTAACGTATTAAAAACCGTATCGGGTGTAGTATGAGAATAAATATTTTTACTATCATAAAAGTAAAAATAATAATAGTAATAATAATAGTAATAATAATAATAATAAAAGTAACAAAAATAATAAGAGAAACGACTACGGGAAATCGGATACTAAAATATATATAAAAGTGCAATCCTTTGCACGGAGGATACATGGATATAATGGCTTTAAAACAAAGAGATATATATATATAAATACACTCGTATAATCCTATGAATACACGGGGAATACGTGTAAGATATATATAAGTAAATGTAAATATACAATATTGTATGGGTCAAGGATAATGGTAAAAGCATGTAATATAATTATAAGATTTAAAAAGAATATTAATAATACTTATAATATATACATAACAAAATAAGTATACAAGTCATACACATATATTCCTATATATGTGCAACAAATATAAAATACGAGTTTTTGTGATGGACATTGCGAGTAACTGGAAGGGTGGAGGTGCCGGTAGTCGGGACGTCCTGTCTAGGCTGGTAAACGAATATATCATAGATGGGCCCGTTACCTACCTGGGGACTAACGATGAGAGCACCAAAACCTATTAGGCTAAAGCATGTCACGAACGTCATGATTACCGACGAATAATTTGTATCGAGCATTCCCTAATGCTCGGAGGATATATATATAAAGAGGATATAACGGATATACATAACAAGTATAAGACGTTGTCTAACGTCCGTATCGCTAATGTATAAAAAGTATACATATATACCGTCACTTCATAAGTATGTATCGGGCTAAGTATTAATAGTTATATATTATGTACTGAAGTGCATACGTATACGATATAATACAGGAAACTCGCCAAGTATAACGGAACATTATTCCTCATTTAAGGTGAGTCTCACAGCCCCTATTTTCACTATTTTCACTATGTTTTAAACTGTTTTCGGGGCGAGGGACACGTGTTTAAATATGTTTTATCATGGTGTATATCTTGATTTACAATGTGCGTGTACATGAGATATTTGGCGCGCTCATGGTACATAAAGTCCCCGGTATATATTGTAACCATAAACTATAGGCAACTATAGCCGAGGAACTCTACGGGTAGTACTACTGGTCTGACCAACCCACTCGTAAGTGGTCGCGCCACTTTATAAGACGGGTGCTTAGTTTTCCGATTTAATTATTCCCTCGTGGACTCATGGGATGTTATGTGGGGCTTTATGGTGTATATATATAGTCAAGGAATGGTTACGAACTCATGTATTCACGTTACACTGCAAGTCATGGATACTGAATTCATGACGTTATGAGAATTATATTATAAAACATTTTATCGAGTCACAAAACTTGTGAACTCACTCAGTTTATACTGATTAAATTATTTTACGTGTCTTTCAGGTATTTAGCTACGTGGAGAGGTCACGGTGTCTCACAACGGTTTTATGTTTAACTATGGAAATTTCATGTATGAGGATTTTATATTTTGGAGTTTTCACGGT
Organism: Bidens hawaiensis; assembly: GCF_021521415.1. Lineage (NCBI taxonomy): Eukaryota > Viridiplantae > Streptophyta > Magnoliopsida > Asterales > Asteraceae > Bidens > Bidens hawaiensis. The sequence continues at coordinate 56,777 of NW_027495328.1, read as the reverse complement.
TATATCTCCCTTCGGCAGGACATAACTGTGAAATCTCAATATGTTATATGTAAACTTTTTTTATGGATATTTTTGTAAAACTTATATTATGAATGAAATCCTCATGTATTTTATCATATAGTTGTTTGCTTAACCGCGCTCTCGAAAAACCTTTCATGAGTCGCACACCGGTTGTTTCCGCCTATGGACCGGGTGTGACAGCAGACCTATAAAGAGCTGCTAGTCGCGAACTGTTTTACTCAAACTCATGGTATTGACTACGATGAAACCTCTTTTCCCGTTGCTATAACTAAATCAATAAGGTTATTACTTTCAATATTCGCGTATTATGACTACGATATATGGCAGATAAAGGTCAACAACACCTTTCTTAATGGACACCAATCTGAAGATGTCATTATGGTTTAGCCTGAAGGTTTTGAATATCCCAAATATCCTAATAGGGTGTGCAAACTTAATAGGTTCATTTATGGACTTAAACATGCATCTCGCAGCTGGAATCTTAATTTTGATGAGAAAATCAAAGAGTGTGGTTTTATCAAAAATGAAGACAAACCTTGTGTTTATAGAAAGGCTAGTGGGAGCACTGTATCATTCCACATCCTGTATGTGGATGATATACTGATAATTGGAAATGACATTCCAATGCTTAACGAAGTTAAGCACTTGTGGGGATCTTATTTCACAATGAAAGATATTTTTGAAGTTGCTTATATTCTAGGAATCAAGATCTACCGAGATAGGTCTATGTGGCTTCTAGGGCTAAGTCAGAGTACATGCATAAATAAGCCAATTCTACGCTTCTCAATTGATAACTCCAAGAAAGGAGGGGTTCCCATTGCTAAAGGAACCGTGTTGAATAAATCACATTTTCTGGAAAGGGACATTGAAACTAAACACATGCAAGCAATTCCATACGCTTCATCGATTATTTCTATCATGTACTCTATGTTATGCGCTAGACCTGGCGTCTCGTATGCTTTAAGCATGACTAGTCATTTTCAGCAAAGTCCTAGTGTTGCCCATTCGACTGAAGTAAAGAACATTCTAAGGTACCTGAAAAGGACCAAGGATGTGTTCTTAGTGTTTAGAGGAGTGGAATAAGAGCTCAATGTAAAGTGTTACACTCATTCTAGCTTCCAGACTGACCAAGATGATTCTCGCTCATATTCAGGATTCGTATTCACTCTCAATGGAGGAGCTATTTACTTGAAAAGCTCCAAGTAGAGTGTGGTTGCGGATTCTACCACCGAATTTGAATACATGGCTGCATTAGATGCTGCTAAGGAGGCTGCTTGGATGAAGAAGTTCATCACTGACCTTGATGTGGTTCCGAGTATTCATAAACCAATCGAGGTGTTCATTGATAACACATGTGCTATTGCTCAAGACAAAGAGCTCAGATCTCATCACATAACAAAACACATTCTATAGAAGTTCCACCTTATTTGGGAAATAATGGAATGAGGAGACGTCATAATAAGCGAAGTAGACACAGATCAAAACCTAACAGGCCCGTTCACTAAGCCGATAACTTAGGAAAAGCATGATCAACACGGAGATGCTATCTGTCTTAGATTAGCTATTCATTTGTTTTGATTTAGTATTTGGATGTATGAACATTTAAACAATTATAATTTTGAGTTCACTTTTGATTTAATGGTTAAAATCAAACGTTGAATGCTATAAATGTGTTTACTTTTAAATAAGTTTAATCCATGAATATTGTACACCAAATTATCCGTAGTCGGCAGACGATTCTAAACTAAGACTATTCTGACTTTGGACTCAAGGAGTTGACTTCCAAACTCATAGACATCATTATGAATGACGTTGAATGTAACTCGCATCAAATCATCTTCATGGATCTTAGTCCTAAGATGTTTTGATGTTGGTATATCTTTTTAGTATCCTTAGACCTGAGATACATATTAGAACTTCGTTTACTAAAGGATAGTTTGTGATCAATGTCAACTGCTGTCGCATAACTACCAGCTATAAAAGCATTGGTTGGGAATATTCTGAAGTTCAGTGGGAGTTGTATGTAATCAAGAAGAAATTTAGTACTCTTACATGATCTATAACAGTTAGACATCGTGGCGCCCTCGTTGATTCAAACTGGTGAAGTGTGAGGCATCACCCAAACTTACTGTGTGTTTGATTGGACCACTTTGATTCTATAACGATAACAATAATGATTGAATGCCATGTGAGATTGAACCTGATCCATGTGTCATTGTTCAATTGTTGCCTTTTACACAAAGGATATATAACATGATGTTTTCCAAGATTACGATAAGCTCATTATCTTGCAATAGTGTATTCCAAGATGTTTTGGTTAATGTGTTTAAAATATCATAACTTGTTGGGGGCAGCCATGTGTAGCTAGAGTACTACTAGTTGTCAGTGTTAAGGAACTTAACCAGAAACCGTCTACTTGGGAGACTGTTGGATTTTAATGACCAATTCGGTTAAGTCAACACGGGTGACTGAGTTATGACTCGTGAGAGTTACACCCTGGGTAACGAGCAAATTCCCGCTTAAGTTAGTTAACCGGTAACGACTTGTAATAAAGAGATGGTCATATTCATACACTCGGCTTTGGAGTGGACATGGGCTTGGTGGCCCGATTAGGATTATCTAGTTTATTAATAAACTAGTTAACCTAATCATAACGATGGATTTTTAACCTAGCCACCAGAAGATTTTTGCTCTCCCTCCCTTGTGCCTCTCCACCGTTGATGGCACTTCCCTTTGCACCGGATACCACTGCCGGCCACCATCTCCAGCACGCCGGAGAAGCCGCTGCTGTCGGCTGCCACCACCAGGTTTCATTTTTTCACCTAGCAAAGCTTCTTATCCCTCGATGTCTCAACCGGTTATTTATTAACTGAGGTAAATTAAATATTGTTGATTTTGATTTACATTTAATTTGGTTGTTTGGATTTGTACTCATATAGTTTGTAACCGGATCCTATCTGGTTCCATAAAGTGATGATTACAAATTTTATTAATTCCATTGGATTAATAATAATTAATGAGATTAATAATTAGGAAATCCTAATTAAAAGTGAGTTTAATTGTTAAACCGTTGACTGATCACTACTGGAACCCAACATATCATTCTTTTGTGATTCAAGACCTAAGAAGATGTCCAAGACCCAACATGTTTTACTTTCATTATATTTTCATTTATATGATCTTCAAGAGTAAGAACACCCATTCCCACCTTATTCTTACTTATTTATTTTACTTTCCCCACAACTTCTTCATCTAAATTTCTAAACAAGCTAATATCACGCCAACGTAAACAATGGATCCCACTTGCTAAGATGGAAAAACTCCGCATTCTGTGAATCCGTATTAACACAAAACATGGACCCTGTTTGCTCAACATTCTGTGAATCCACACTAAGTTAATCAAAGATTCCGCTTGCTAGGATGGAAATACCTCCTCATTTTTGTGAATCCGCATTAACTTAAAGCATGGATCCTATTTCTCTGCACATGGTAAATCTGCACTAAGTGTTGGGTTCCAGTGGTGATCAGTCAACGGTTTAACAATTAAACCCGGTTTAATTAAATTAGTTTCATAATTATTAATCACATTAATATATGAATAAGCAGCGGAATACAAAACGAGTAATCACCAAAAACGGAACCATACAGGATCCGGTTACATACAATACGAGTACGAAACGAAACAACCAAAGTAAATATAAATCAACAAGGACAATATTTAAGTTTACCTCGGTTAATGATCAACTGGTTGAGACACCGAGGTACAACGAACGTTTCTAGTTGACGAACCGAACAAACGAAATGTGACGGTGGCGCGAGAGGCAGCAGCGTCGGCAGTAAGCGGGCAGCAGTGGAGGACGGCGCGGGTTGCGCGGCGTCGTACGATGGTGGCCGATGGCTTGTGGTGGCGGTGATTTTTTTTAATCGGTTGTAAACAAAAGAAATAGGTTGAAGTTGTTTGGCGGTGACTTTCTCCAGTTTTCTTGGAGACTAATCCAAGAAAACTTACGTAGGTCTAGCATATTATTGTTATTATAAGATTATTTATATTATCTTATTGTTATCAACAATATGGTATAATCACGTCCAAAGTCCAACCCGTTTCAACTATCGTTTAAAGCCCGAACTAGTTTATTTAATCACTAAATAAACAATATAATTTATAACAGTTATAAATTATAATTATGTCACACCTATATTCGTCATTTACCGGTTAAATATTTTAAGCGGATTTTAGTTCGTTACCCAAGGTGCAACTCTCACGGGTCATAACTCGGTCGGCCACGTTAAATTAACCGAACCGGTCCACTATTTCCAACAGTCTCACACTTGGACGACTTTCGAGTAATATCCTTAACGCAGACACTCAGCGGTACTCTAGCCGCACATGGCTGCCCCCAACAACTTATGACACTTTAAAGTCATTAACCAAAACATCTTGGAATACACCATTGCAAGATAATGAGCTTATGGTAATCGTTGTCATCTATCCTTTCCGTATAAGACACCAATTGAACAATGAGACATGGATTAGATCAATCTCGTATGGCGTTCAATCATCATCATTTTCGTTCTCCAGTCAAAGTGGTCCAATCAAACACACAGTAAGTTTGGGTGAGGCCTCACACTTTACCAGTTTGAATCAACGAATGCGCCATGATGTCTAACTGTTACATTTCATGTAAGAGTACATAATCCCATCTTGATTACATACAACTCCCACTGAACTTCAGAATACTCCCAACCAATGCCTTTATGACTAGCAGTTACGCGACAGCGTTTGACACTGATCAAAGAATATCTTTAGTAAATGAAAGTTCTAATATGTATCTCAGGTCTAAGGATACTAAATGAGCATAATAATATCAAATGCATCTTATGACTAAGATCCATGAAGATGATTTGATGTGAGTTACATCCAACGTCATTCATAATGAGGTATGTGAGTTTGGAAGTCAACCCTTTGAGTCCAAAGTCAGAATAGTCTTAATTCAGAATCGTTCCCACGAGTCTGACCGACTATGAATAATTTAGAATACAATATTCATGAATTAAACGTATTAAAATGAACACAGTTATAATATTCAACGTTTTCATTTAACCATTAAATCAAAAGTGAACTCAAAAGCATAACTGTTTAAATGTTCAAACATCCAAATACTAAATCAAAACAAATTACTAGCTAATCTAAGACCGATAACATCCCTGTGTTGGTCATGCTTGTCCTGAGTCATCGGCTTAGTGAACGGGTCTGCTAGGTTTTGATCTGTGTCTACTTTACTTATTATGATGTCACCTCGTTCCAGTATTACTCGTACATAGTGGAACTAAAAATCTGCTTGGCCATGTGATGATAATTGGCTCTTTGGCTTGAGTAATAGCACCTGTGTTATCACATATTACGTCGATCATTTTCCTAAACTTGGAACCAGATCGAGGTTGGCTATGAATTCTTCATCCAAGCAGATAATGAGCGAGAAATATCTCGGTCATTCTGGAAGTCAGTGTCAGTGTAACACCTTACAGTGAGCTCCTCTTCCACTCCTCCAAACACGCTTACGAGACGTCAGGTCTAGTGCATAATATATCGTACATGACAGAGCCAATCGCTGAAGCATATGGAATTGCTTGCATGTGCTTTGTCTCAATGTCTATTGCCGGAGATTGCGATTTGCTAAAATGGTTCCTTTAGCAATGGAACAGCTCCTATCTTGGAGTTGTCCATTGAGAAGCATGTCATGAATTTGCTTATGTATGCACTTTGACTTAGCCTTATAATCCGCTTACATCTATCTCTATAGATCTTTATTCCCAGAATATATGCGGCTTCTCCAAGATCTTTCATTGCAAAACAAGATTCCAACCAGTGCTTAACTTCCTTAAGCATAGGAATGTTGTTTCCAATGATCAGTATATCATCCATATACAAGATGAGGAATGATATAGTGCTCCCACTAGCCTTTCTGTAAACACAAGGCTCATCTTCATTTTTGACAAAACCAAACTCTTTGATTTTCTCATCAAAGTGAAGATTCCAGCTTCGTGATGCTTGCTTAAGTCCATAAATGGACTTATTCAATTTGCAAACCCTATTAGGATATTTAGGATCGACAAAACCTTCAGGCTTAACCATATAAACATCTTCAGAAAGATGTCCATTAAGAAAAGCGGTTTTGACATCCATTTGCCATATCTCGTAGTCATAGTACGCGGCTATGGCAAAATATCCTTATTGACTTAGTCATAACAACGGGCGAAAAGGGTTCATCATAGTCAACCCATTGAGTTTGAGTAAAACCATTCGCGACTAGCCGTGCCTTATAGGTTTGCACATTTCCATGCATGTCGGTTTTTCTCTTGAAAATCCATTTGCTCCCTACTGCCCGACTATCGGGGGTAGCTCAACCAAGTTCCAAACTTGGTTATCCTGCATGGATTGCATCTCAGCGTTCATGGCATCTTGCCATTTCTCGGATTCCGGATCCAAGATAGCAGATTTGTAGTTAGTAGGCTCGTCGCCAGACTCGGCTACTAATAAGACTTCGGGACCATCTAGATGCCATAAGTATCTAGAATTTGGTACGGGAGTCCTACTACTTCTGTGAACGCTCGTGTTCACGTCTGATGTATCAGCAACAACAACTTGTTGATCAGACGCTCCAACTTGCTCAGCGGTTGTTTGTAGTTCTCGAATTTCTTCAAGATCGACAATGTTATCTCCAGTTCCTCGATTGAGAAATTTCTTCTCAAGGAAGTGGCCTTTGCTCTTGATAAAAATCGTATTTGTATCAGGATGAAACAAGTAATAACCGCTTTGGTTATAGTATCCGACGAAAACAACTTTTACGCCGAAGGGATCAAGTTTGTCGTCAGACTCACTTGAGATGTAAGCATCACATCTCCATACTCTAAAGTAAGACAATTTGGGCTTCTTTCACTTATGCCATATCTCATATGGGGTTTTGTCTATCTTCTTAGTTGGAGCTAGATTGACAATGCGGGCGGCGGTCAAAAGGGCGTAACCCCAAAAGGAGTGAGGCAAGTTAGTTCTACACATCATCGATCGAACCATGTTTAGCAAAGTTCGATTTCTCCTCTCGCTCACGCCATTATGTTGGGGTGTGCCAAGTGGAGTGAGTTGTGAAACAATTCCATGCTTTTTTAGATGAGTCATGAACTCTGAGCTGAGATATTCTCCACCTCGATCTGATCAAAGCATTTTAATGGTTTTACCAAGTTGTTTTTCCACTTCGTTTTGAAACTCTTGGAACCTTTCAAAAGTTTCGTGTTTGTGTTTCATAAGATACACATAAGCGTATCGACTATAATCGTCGATAAAAGAAACGAAGTATCTTTCATGGTTTCTAGTCATGGTTCTGAAAGGTCCGCATACATCAGTATGTATGAGTCCTAACAGATCACTTGCTCGTTCACTTTTATGAGTGAAGGATTCTTTGGTGAGTTTGCCAACTAAGCAAGATTCGCAATCATCAAATGAGTCCGGTCCTGTGGATTCAACAATCCCTTTGGATTGGAGTCTTTTAACTCTTGCCTTGCTTATGTGGCCAAATTGGCAATGCCATAGAAAAGTATCATTGATGTTAGTCTTGATACGTTTTGAAATATGGTATAAGTTATTATCAGTTTGAACATCAATCTCATAAATACCATTTCGAGGTTTAGCCTCAAAATAAAAGATATCATTTAATTAAGCAGATATAGCCATGCCATTAAAAACTTACTTAAAACCTTGTTCAAGCAACAATGAAAATGAAATTATGTTTCTGGTCAAACCAGGAGCATACAAACAATTATTCAAAGGAAAAACTAGGCCAGATGGACAAGTAAAATGAAAAACTCTAGTTGTTAGAACTGGTACTCTCTTCCCATCTCCAACAATGAGTTCCATGCTGCCTTTATTCAGTTTCTTCCACTTCTCAGGCTCCTGCATGACATTAACAATGTGGAAACCACATCCGGTATCAAATACCCATGTGTTGCTAGAGACAGTGAAAAGTTCAATAACGTATATGGAAATACCTCGAGAAGAGCCTTCACCATTGGCCTTCCTCTTTGCTAGCTCAGCTAGATGCTCGGGGTAGTTACGCATCCACTGCCCTATCTTGTTGCACTTGTAGCACTGGCGCTCCTCAGGAGGCGGCTGTGGTTCCTTTGCAACTTTCTTGTTAGTGTTGGTGGCAGATTTGGCAGCAACAGTAACTTTCTTCTTGCCTTTTCCCTTATAACCCTGATTCTTGGGTCTAGGCTTCTTTACACCAGCAGATCGGATCATCAGATTTTGATTGGTCCTAGAAGGAATGTTCATCTCAGCTGTTTTGAGCATGTTGTGCAGCTCTGGCACTGTCTTTATCCAGCCGTTCATGTTGAAATTCATTACGAACTGGTCGTAAGAGCTGGGGAGAGAGTTGAGGATGAAATCCACTGCCATCTCATCAGGCAGGGGATAATCAAGTTTCTTAAGCTGATCGACAGGCTTGTTTCTGGAACATGCCCTTGAGTTGCTCAAGCATCTCATAGGCACCAAAGTCTTCTAAGCCTTTAGCAAGCTCAGAAGTCATGGTGGCTAGCATAATACAGGAGACATAAGTCGAGTCATCCCTATGCTTCTTAAGAACTTTTCGAGCAGCGGCTGTGTTGTTTTCAGGCTCGGTTGGAACAGGTCCATCGAGAACATACAGGCGCTTTGCCATGGTGAGAACAAATCTCAAGTTGCGGTGCTATTTGATGAAGTTGGTACCATTCAATTTATCCTTCTCAAGGATAGATTTAAGGGCATATGGTGAATTTTCGTTTGATGACATCTGTTTAATAAAGCAAAAGTAATATAATTAGTATTTTCGATGTTATAATCCTATTATTAATGACCCAATTAACATTAATAATATAGGGATTCGAGAATCTGGCTTCAAGTTAGTAATGGCAGCTGTAGCACACAACATTAGTAAGTGGTTAGGCAGACTGACAAAGATTGCCAATTGTGAATAAAGCACAATTCCCGGTTATGAGGCCTATTAAGACAACAATTGTCTAGGTAGATACACTTAGCCTCATCTATGCCCAAATTAGTCTTCAGACAGCTGTAGCACGTAACAGAAGAGTAAAGTAATAGTCGCCCTAGTACATACACGCGTGAAAGGGCCGGATGTGTCAACGAAACCCTTTCACCTTGAAGGGATAGGCTAGAAAACAAGTGCGGTGCCGTAGCTCCAATCACTTGAAATTTTGCAGTATGCCTCAAGTGTGGCTTATAGTAGGATGTCATTAACTATTGATTTTAAAATTGGGATTAATTTTAGAATTTACCGAATAGAGTAAAAGTCCAGTTTTACTGTATTAATCAGGACAACATGATGAACCCTTTCATCTCTCAGGACACTCAGTTTATATAACCTATTATAACTAAGTTTGTCGCGATATGACTAACCAATTTTAAGTTAATAGTTAAACTATTAAGTTATAAGGTTTTGGAAAAGCAAATTTAGTTTAATTTTGCAAAAACTCAATTGGTTGATTAAAATTTATTTTAATATATTTGGTATTAGGTTGGTGGTATTATAACCTATTATAATAAAGCATGCAACCACAATAGCAAACAATAATATGTAAATCTTAAATGGCCAAAAGGTGATTGGTCTTGCTAGAGCCAATTAGCAAGACCAATCGGGTCAAGGGGTCACAACACAAACAACCACAAGGATGAACTTTTGGTGCATCCGGTCAACTTTGCTTACTCCCACTGACTTCAAGAACTCCATGAGCTCGTCCTCGGTTTTCCTTCGGGTCTTCTTCATTACAATATTAAGAATACATATAATGAAAAACAAAACCCTAGCTATTACAATTTTGAACCATCAAGGTGGCCAAAAACCATAAAATAAAACTGAAGAATAACATACAACTTTGAACCATCCATATGGCCAAAATCAAACAACCAATCACACAAGGTTGGGCCAATTTACATATCCAATAAAAATAAAATTGAGCAATATTTTGGTCAAATAAAATAAATAAAAATTGACCAAACCAAGATTTCTCAAAAAACATATCTAGATCAAAAACTTCAACTAGCTTGAAATTTATGATGTAGATCCGGTGAAAAGACCGGATTCGACTCGTATGTTGTAACCAAGGCTCTGATACCACTGTTGGGTTCCAGTGGTGATCAGTCAACGGTTTAACAATTAAACCTGGTTTAATTAAATTAGTTTCATAATTATTAATCACATTAATTTATGAATACGCAGCGGAATACAAAACGAGTAATCACCAAAAACAGAACCATACAGGATCCGGTTACATACAATACGAGTACGAAACGAAACAACCAAAGTAAATATAAATCAACAAGGACAATATTTAAGTTTAACTCGGTTAATGATTAACCGGTTGAGACACCGAGGTACAACGAACGTTGCTAGCTGATGAACCGAACAAACGAAGTGTGACGGTGGCGCGAGAGGCAACAGCGTCGGCAGTAAGCGGGCAACAACGAAGGACGGCGCGGGTTGCGCGGCGTCGTACGATGGTGGCCGATGGCTTGTTGTGGCGGTGGTTTTTTTTATCAGCCGTAAACGAAAGAAATAGGTTGAAGTTGTTTGGCGGTGAATTTCTCCACTTTTCTTGGAGACTAATCCAAGCAAACTCACGTAGGTCTAGCATATTATTGGTATTATAAGATTATTTTTATTATCTTATTGTTATCAACAATATGGTATAATCACATCCAAAGTCCAACCCGTTTCAACTATCGTTTAAAGCTCGAACCAGTTTATTTAATCACTAAATAAACAATATAATTTATAACAGTTATAAATTATAATTATGTCACACCTATATTCATCATTTACCGGTTTAACATTTTAAGCGGATTTTAGTTCGTTGCCCAAGGTGCAACTCTCACGGGTCGTAACTCGGTCGGCCGCGTTAAATTAACCGAACCGGTCCACTATTTCCAACACTAAGTTAATCATGGATCCCGCTTTCTAGGATAGAAAACTTTTGTATTCCGTTAATCCTTATTAACTTAAAACATGGATCTCGTTATCCGCACTAAGTTAATCATGGATCCCGCTTTTTAGGATGGAAATACCTCTGAATTGTGTGAATCCGCCCTAAAACATGTTTATATACCTACAGTTAGCATATCTTAACCTGAAATCGCTTAAAATCCTGCTAAGGTGCACACAAGTGAAACCCTAGTCTTAACTGGTTTCCGACCCAATTTTGTTTCACTCATAACTTATTCATAATAAATCCAAATAAGTTAAATCTTTATTCTATAACTTAGTTTGACGAAACACAAATTCAATATATAAAGAACGTCGAAAAATACATTTGTTTGACATCTGAACAGCCCTTTCTCAAAACGTGTGCAGATATGCACACTTCTGAAAGATGGACATTTATCTCATGTTTAGGGGATCCAAATCAATGACTTTTCTAAACCAAAGTTGTTAACGACACAATTAGTAAATTGGGAATTTTCATAAAGTTTTATTGACATATTATATTTTTAAAGAGAATGTGAACGTTCGGGTCACGACACAATTATTTAGTAAACTTGGAATTTTCATAACGGTTTATCGACGATTTATATTTTTAAAGAGATTGTGAACGTCAAATTCAGAAATTTTCCAAAACATAAAACAACTTTACTAACATCTTTTACATTCTGCCTTCCGCCTATTACATATCGTTAACAACTAGCATTCTCGTAACGGCACCCGACCCTGATTTAAGTATCTTTAAACCTCTAGGGCATCAACAATAACTCGTGGGGTATCCAAACTTACTTGAGCATAAAATATATTGTTCAAGGAGAGATTCATAGTCCATTTTTAGTTACTTTTCGGTGGAACATGTAATGCTAAATCTTGTTTTACATTGTTACCATTATCAAGTGCTCATATTATATTCGTGCATTATTTGCTATCGTGATCATTAACTTGTTAGATGATTTAGTGCTCATGTTTGTGTATACTTATTCAACATCTAGGAATTGACGTATTCTTGTTCAACTCGAGAGAGCTAGATTGACTCCAACCACTGTTAGTACAAATATAGCCATAGGTTGGAAGCATCAACATTAGGACAACCCTTTGGGCTGGGACATCAAACTTAGGACAGTATGTGTGGCTCGTGCCTCAATTATCATCATCATCATCAATGATTGTCATGCTTAATCCATGTTTATCATCAAATTTCGCATATTTATATTATTTTATCTTGATATGGGAATCACACGGTATTTCATAAACATTTTCATAAAGCTATATTTCTCACCAACCTTTTAGTTGAGCCGTTTTCTTACATGTTTCAGGTATTCAAGCTTACATTAAGTCAATAGAACTTAGGATGGCCTAGAAACTGAATAAAGAACAACTATGTTATGTTATATGTTAAGTATGGGAGATGTTGGATGTTTTCTTGTTTTGAACTAATGTAATCTATAAATATAGTAACTTAGTTAGTAATAACTAGTGGTTATCTTTATTACCTTGGAACTCGTTATCAATCATGAAGTCACGCACCGTGGTTTCCAAACGCAGTGTAGGGTGCGATAGGTAAAGGGTTTAAAATTTAGGTAATTGGGTAAATGGGTAATGAGGTGACTTAAAAGAAACAAGAAATTGTGTAATTAGGAAACACATCTAGTAATTATATCTACATATTTTATATTATTAAGGAGGCGTAATGGGCAATGAAGGTAACTTCATAATTATAGGATTAGGACAAAAAAAAACATTTCACAATTGGGCTAGAAAAATAATTTGACAATGCGTTGATCTGTTTTAAAGTGTTTGGTGCAAGTTGATGAAGTTTCACCTACATCTGAAATTATTCTTCTATCCTTTGGGAATGCAAAAGGTTTATTTGTTTTAGGCAAAATAGTAATTACAGTTTCCTTTAATCAATTCATAAAGCATGTAGTACAGAGTTCATGAAGCACGATTCCTTATTTAATGTTTCCTTCCATCAAGTTACGAATGTTGAATGCATAATCAATGTAACTGAAAGCTCGAGGCAGATTGAATCCTCTAAGCATGGATAGATTTTGATTTTTATCCTCTAAGCATTGATAGATTTTGATTTGATGGAACTGAGAGAAATCAATGTGCCATAATTGAATACGATTGTAACTATTGGGTGAATTTTATGAGCATTTACATAACATTGAAGTATAAAAACAGGTAACAAATCGCTTCCTTTTTGCTTCACTATTCAACTTGTATGTGTCTCCAAAAAAGTTCTAATGGTTTGTTTTGAATGTTCTTGTTAAGATCTATGATGATTAGGGACTTTAGGTTATGTTCTTCGGTTATGTTTTGGCATTTAACCTGAAAACCATGAAAAAAAGGAAGTATTTTGATTTCCTAATTCTCTATTTCAATGAATCAAACTGTGCTTGAATCACCTTCTAATGCATTTTTAGGTAAGCATCAATAAGCTTTTTGGACATTAAATTCTGCATTGTTGCTAACTACAAAACAACACTATGTTTCCTTAATTTGTACATTGTTTGTGCTTAGTTGTGTACTATATATAGTAGTCATAATACTTCAAGGGTTTGGGTTTGCTTCTTCATTGTGCAAGCACCTTTTAATTTTATTATCGTGTCTGCATGACATCATGAACTGTTTGGGTACTAGTAGCTCATAAAATAGTAGCAAATATTATTGTTACTAAACATGTTCATTACTCCAACATTTTTTTTTTGTGAAGAAATTGCTACTTAACATTGTTACGTTGTTTAATTTTTACATATATGTTTAAACTTCATTGGTTGTTAGCAATGATTGGAGCAGGAGTGCGATATGAATATATTAACAAATTTAATAAATAACTAGTATGAATTTTATGCCATTGTAAGCCAAATTCAAAATTTTATTTGATGGAGTTAAAGAGACTAGCGTATCATTATGTTCCAAACTTCTTCTACTTCAAGAGCCGCCCTTTATATTTAGCAAGCACAAAAGCCGAGTTAACCACATGATGACTTAAAAGCTACTTTTTGCTCCAAATGTATATTTAATTAGTTTAATGCCAACATGGCCTTAATATTATAATAAGAATGAGTGGTGGTTTTTACAACGCAACCTGGTATTTTATTACCTTCATTAGTAAAAGTCAAACGTGTCAGTTTTGTGTATTTTTTGTTGAGTAACAGGAAGGTTTGGTGAAGTTAACCCAGCCGCCATCATGTGCTATGAATTCTTTGTTTGATTGATCGAAGACTGAAGTTAATTATTTCCATATTTGTTGATTGATTTGAACAGGAATTCAACCATTTGTAAAGATTTACCATGCAGACTTTCCTCAGATATGGCTCTTCCCTTAACCTTTAGATGCAGTATGTTTTGAATGCCAGTGTATCATCACTTGAAGACAGATATGGCTATTATGGGCGGTGATGGCTATGATTTTGATGGGCACAGACTAAGAGTACGAAATACATGCCAACAAGGCACATATAGTTTTTTGGTAGGTAATATTTGTTCATGACAGTTGATAACGTATTAATGGTTTTATTTATTAGCCGGGTGAACTTGCTCACCGCAGATGTGGTAACTCGCCATCTAAAGACTGTATTAGTAGTTATGGTAATGGTCGTGGTGGTGGTGGTGCTTATGGTGTTTATAAAGGATTCGACTAGAGAGGTGCAAGTTACACTGTAGGAAGTTTTCGTTTTACCATGCATATTTTGGGGTGCATTGTTTTCAAGTTTTCTTATATGTATTTTATAATTTATAATGAAGATTTAGTAATTGGGCTACCCTCTTTTGCTTCATGGCAAGACCTTGAGTTCATAAAAAAAAAACTTAGTTTCTTTAACAAACTGACTTAGCCATTTTTTTTCATGTCCCCCCCACTTAAACAGTCGACTAGCCAAAATCCCAAGCCGGTGACGATTAGGTGGCGTTGATTATTGTTTATACATGTTTTGTCATGTTTACTTAATTTGGTATTATTGTAATAGTTAAGGGAAAGTTTGTAATTTATGGTTTGTTTAATCGCTAGGTTTGTTTGCGATTGGAATTTGGAGTTATTTGTCCATACGACGGTTTATCAGCGTATGTGGTTTTTGGTTAGTATGCATGCCAGTGAATGGGGTGTCCATTTGTCCATTCGCTTATCAAATCAACCTATGGCCCCTGTTCAACGTAAACCCTGTAGCTTATTTTGAGATCAGTGTATCCGACGCCGACCTATGTTATGAAATCACGTCCATACTATGTCCAATTTGCTTTAGAAAACACATTGTGCACACACATAGCCCTAATGATCAATTAACTTTATCATAGAACCAGATCCAAGCTCGATAAAATTGATTAACAATTGTTAGTTGTTGATCTCGCATCCTCATTTAAGATCCATGGAACCATCTCATCAAGTTTTGTATTGATCTTATTATATGAGATCAAGTGCAGCAAGGTGAGATTAGGCACTAAATTTATGGTAAAAGATAGAATTTTAGTGATTTAAACAACTCAGCTGATATAAGTACATTTTATTTTATTTAATGTGTGGTAATTTGATTTTTTTTATTCATGTAGAGAACCTTGTGATAATCACCGAAGTTGCACACGGGGAGAGAGAAATGGAGATGAAGTCATTGAATACAAGGATCTAATTGCTATATGTGTGGCCAAAAATTAAGGATACGTATGTGATTTGCTACATCTGACTCAAATAAAATTAAATGATCAGCTTGATGATACCGTAGAACTTTAATTTATTATAACTAACAATAGCGTGGTCATATTTCACAACCATCGCAATTGACATCAACATTTAATACCTTTGCAACTTTTGAAGTGTTTGGATAATGAAAAGAAAAAACCAGCAACATCGATAAACAAATATTATGAAGCTGCCATATTTGAAACTGATATTTCACAGAAGGTTGCAAGACCCGATGTCAATAGCTCACGATAAGCTTTCATTTATTTCATTATTTGTTTGCCTTTTCAAATTATTTGTTTTATAACTTTTTTTTTCAGTTTTGTGCAAATGCAAAATGGGTTTTTGTAGTCGTAATCATAATTATATTGTAAGTGGTTACTGGTATTTCTTTGTAGTATTAGTCATATTATTTATTTAGCAATGACAATGATGTCATATCATTAACAACAGGTTGTTTTGAAGCTCAGTAAGGTTTATACAAATTTCTGCCAAAAATATCATTCACCAGGTTGTGTTTATTTCTTTATATATATATCACCATGAAAAACATGCCTTTATGATAATATAATATTAGATATATTATGCATGTTTTTCTTCTTCTTCTTTTTTTTTTCATGATTAACGTCTTACTAAATTTATATTTTTTATCAATTATAGATTTTGGAACTTTCTCGCATACATAATTCGTGTACATATATCATACCAACTAAATGGTATATTGTTGACATAGAGGCCAATAATGAATAAATTTAACATACTAGATATATACTCATACGCATCATACAAACTACTACAGCCAGTTGCGATAGCCTCCACTTTTTTATACAAAATAATTAGACCACCAGTAATAGAAGATGAAATATTTTGGACAGTCTCTTTCATCCACTATCAACCAACATCTTGTCCCTTTGTTCCACAATCGTCATTCATAGGTCATCACAACCACCATTATGGTTCACCATTATCATCTCTGTCATTTTTACTTAAAATCGAACCTAAAAACAAATAGGCTTTTGAAAATTAAATATGTTTCTCCTGAACAACAATACTTACACTGATTATAAATAATAATAAGTTTATAATTTACTTTTATATTAAAACCATAAATCGTACTCAATTACTACATAGACGAATGTAAGAGAGAGAGAGAGAGAGAGAGAGAGAGAGAATAACTGAGACTAAACATAGGATCCAAACATGGATCAAATGCGTGAATGCCACTAAATTATAAAAAACTTAAAACTTTGAAATATACAAGAACAATTGAGAAGCCTTGATCTGATCGATTGCTAGCTTATTACGTTACGAATCTAGTCTATTGATATGAATACAGTTAGGTTTAGGATTGATTACGTGAGATAGAGAGAGAGAGAGAGAGAGAGAGAGAGAGAGAGAGAGAGAGAGAGAGAGAATAACTGAGACTAACATGGGATCCAAACATGGATCAAATGCGTGAATGCCACTAAATTATAAAAAACTTAAAACGATGAAAAATACAAGAACAATTGAGAAGCCTTGATCTGATCGATTGCTAGCTTATTACGTTACGGATCTAGTCTGTTGATATGAATACATTTAGGTTTAGGATTGATTACGCTAACTGTGTGTAAGTGCGTGTATTGAGAGGATATTAGAGCATAGTAACGAGAGGAAATTAGAATAAACAAGAACTGTTAATTAGAAATAAACATACATGGTATATATAGATGATGAGCTCATTCGTTAGACATTTCCTAAAGAATGAGTCTCATTCGCTATCAATACATTACTATCATTCGATAACTAAATGAATGAACACACACGTTACCTACATTCGTTAAGATCCCCTAACGAATGATGTCGAATAAACACATGTAGCTCATTCGTTATTAGCTACTCTCACGAATGAGCCTTACATTAATGAATGTAACTTTAATACATTTGCCAAATGACCCTTTTACATTAGTCTAACCACAAAATACTTAAAACAAAGATCGAGACGCAAAACGATGTATCAATAAACTCCGCCTCGTCTCTGGATCTTTGTGTCTTCATTTTCTGAACATGCTAGTCCTCCAATCAGCACAACTATGTATCCCAAATGCATAGCATACACGTATAACCTTCTTGAACTACTTAGTATGCTCGTCGTTTACGTTATCCTAAATGTATAATACTTCATTGTCGGATTCAAACAGGTTAAATAGCCACATGGGGTTAATTACTCTAATGAACTTGGTCTTCAAACCTGTACCCAATACAATTACTGCCTCGCCAGTCTTGTTGCCCTTATACCACCGATTAAACTTCTTATAAAGACTTAGATGAAAAGTTTTTATAGGAACCTTTTTCAACGTACTTAGCGGCTTTACGTTAAGTACCAGATTCCTCCAACCGGTACGCATATTGATCCCATCGATATATTTACGCGTAGACACCTGTGTTTTGAATAATTTGCATCCATAATTTACCTCATGTACCAAATGAAGGTAGAACCAATCAACCATCTTATTTCCTCCTCGGTTCATGAGCGACTTGGTAGCTAGTGCACGAACATCCCAACGTTGCATGGTAAGCACATCAGCAATGTTTTTAAAATACTGAACCCCGTTCTCCCACTTCACGATGCATACCTTCAGCTCAGGTTCGTACATCCATATGATAATGTTACCTTTGACTATCTTGACTGCTACAAACTTCTTCATTTGGTATGATGAATCTCGAGCCTTTTACTGCTTAAAATCTTCATGTTCAGCATATCTTAGTGCCTCGATCATCTTGTTCATCTTCGACGTGTTATGTGTAACCATACCATCTGACGCTTGTGACTCGATCTCAGATACTTTTGCCTTCCATTTTACTTTCTCTTTCCCCTTTTTTAGACGGTCTTAATTTGCGTGAAAATGCTCAGTCATGAAGAATGGAATTCCTTCATCAGAATTGGTGAACTTAGTATACAAGTCAGGATATTCTTCAGCTGTCACATCTTCAACCTCCACATAATCATAATCAAAAGACGTATTCCTAGATGGACCACTCTTATAAAATCTCACCTCCTAAATGTCCATCACCTTAACGCCCTCTTGTCTCTCCAATTCATCCACCGCCTCTTCCTTTGAATTAAGAAGCAAGGTGATTTATTCCTTTGTTAATAAGTGGTCAACAAATTCCCTTTCTATATCAACATTCACCATACTTATAACAATCCCCCTATCATTTACAAGTAAAACCATATTTACCTTAAGCGTATTCACAGGTTGCATATTAGTGGAATCATGATACATCACTAATTGCTTCCCTGAGTCACCTTCAACATAAACATTCCTAGATGATGAGGTACCAACACCTAATTATTGATCAAATCCTCCAACCTCTGGATCCATATCATCATCATTACCCCTCAATTTCTTCAACATATCCTCTTTGCATGGAAATTGAAGGATAATCTCGTCCTGTTTATCCAACCTCCCCCCCCTCTGAGCAGTAACTAGGGCCTTTAACTCATTGTTCTCCTTCTGAACATACTGCAACTATCTCACCATCTGTCGTTGATCTGCCCGCATCTGCTCTTGGAATTGTTTGTCGGAAACCATCTAATTCTCTTGAAGATGTATCAAGTTCATCAGATGTAACATTTGCTGGACTTGTAGTAGCCACCACTTTTTGCGAAGACGACATCATAGATAACATTGATTGAGGAATTGACGAGAAGCGTGGATCAGTCAATGTCGTTTTCACAAGTGTTAGCACTAGTGTTGGTGGAGTAGATACAATAGATACATTAGGAGCAGATACCACAATCCTCGGTACTTATGATTGTGGTTCTTTTATCTCAACACCATATCCTCTACGGGTTCTCATTTTCTCAGGCTTTTCAGAAGCAACAACCTATCCCTTCGCTTTATGTTTACGTGATGCCACTGCAATACCATCACCATCACCTCCCGGACCACCATCACCACCTTCATCGTTCCCACCTTCACCACCTTCATGTTCGAAATCCGAATCATCATGGGTCCAACAATTATCAGGTGGAGCTACATAATCCACACGAGCCAGATGCCCAATCAAACACTTGAAACATGGCATCTTCTTATCCACCTAACCATGGTAACCCTGATTCTCCTCATTGAGTCTTCTTCATGTGATATAACACAATACGATCAGCTCGAATCGACAAATCTTTGACTAAATTAGGCTGCAAGTGGTATGTGATCATCTACAGAAACCTGGGATACATTAAAAACTTGTTCTTGTGTGTCGTGTTGTTCTCCTTTAAATGATAAAACACCATTTTGAGAAATTGAACGGTTTGTTCAATACAAGTGCAAAAAACACCGACTATAACATCACCCAGCACTCGTCATATCCAGCCATTGTTCCTCCAAGGCAATGAATCAAAACGTGTAGCAGATACTTGTAATGCTCACACAAGTTTGCCTTATTGTGTTGAGATGAGAAAAGGCTTAAATAAGATTGGAATCTTCTCAACCTCCTTGGAATTGACTAAGTGGACACCGAGCACACTTAGGCCTCCGAGCAAGCTTTTACTTACCCTAGAAAGGTATTTTGCCTTTCGGGCAAGGTTATCTTCTTGAAGTCTTCTTAAATGTTAATCCAAGAAGGGTGGACTTTGTCTAGCAAGGTTGTTCTTCAAGCCAAGCAAGGTTTGTTTCCGAGCAAGCTCTTGGCTAAACTAAGATAAAGAAACCAAGTATTTTGGACGATCTAGCAAGGTTTATTATTAATAAATAGTGGTTCGAGCATGCTTGAAGAAAGTTGATAAGGAAATATCTTAAGGACTTTATCGGGCAAGGTTCAACTCCGAGCAAGCTACAGTGCTACAAGCACAAGTCTATCGTGTTACCAGCATACTTGAGTTTGTTCAATAAGTTATTTATTTACAATGAATTGAAGGGATCTCTGAAGAACAGGTTTGCTCGTAGGACCATATCGAGCAAAGTTTGCTATGGTCAAGAAGATTGAAGTCTCCTAGGTGAGTATTTTCTAAGGAAAATGTTCTATGTAAAGGCTACGGGGAGAACTATTCCCAAGCACACTTCGGTTACCAGGTCTGCTCGAAGAAGACAAAAGCTGCAAAGCTTACCCGAAGACCTGTTTTAGGGTTAGAATCTTTTGTAATATGTTTTTTCTAAATATGTATCATTAATTAGGGTTTCTAGAAGTAATGACAACTGACAGGGTAGGCCTATAAATAGAATAATTAGGGCACGCCTAAAAAAGG
This sequence comes from Bidens hawaiensis, assembly GCF_021521415.1. NCBI lineage: Eukaryota > Viridiplantae > Streptophyta > Magnoliopsida > Asterales > Asteraceae > Bidens > Bidens hawaiensis. The sequence goes on along the minus strand of NW_027495328.1, from coordinate 35,827 downwards.
GACGAGAGATACGATTAAGACGACCTGATATTATTCCTGACTTTGATTGTGACGACTGTTCTTTATTACGTACTGACAAAAACATTCCCTTTCTGAAACCCTGATTGATTCTCATTTGTATAAATCTTTCTATAAATGGAAATATTTTGAGTAACAGTCTGTGTTTGTTAACTTTAGTATTTTCAAGAAACATATATTATTTTAGTGATTCCGTTGTTAATAGGATATATGTTCTTACCCTAAATAGTAAGTCGTTAACCCTCTTGTCAACACCTAACGGTGTGGGTTGAGACAGTGGCATAGTGATCGTTATACAGGACCGACAAGTGGTATCAAAGCATTAACCTGCTATTTTTGTGAAGAATCGTTGCTTGTTGTTGAAGATTTGAAGATGAATAATTATGTCAGCTGAAGCGCTGTTTCATTGATCTGTGACATCAGCAGCTCTGTTTCTTCATTTTTCTTCCAGATCTACAACATTTGGTGTCTTCTTTCTCTCGTTTACATTAAAGTTTGCATTTTTATTTTAAATCTTGCTCTTATTTGACCAGATACATCAGATCTGAGGATTTCATCCACAGATCTGATTATTTTTCAAAAAGAGTTTTAAAAGTTTTTTTTTAAGTTTTTCAACTTTTATCCTCTGTTTTTCAAAAAACTATATATATTCTAAAAATTCCAAAAAGATGTCTGGTTACGAAGAGCAAGAAGTCTCTACTAACAAGATTCCAAGATTGTATGAACAAGAAATTTTCATCAAGTGGAAGGTGCTCTTTGAAGCTGTTGTATGTTATAATGATGTTGAAATGTGGACTTCTATCAAAACCGGACCTTATGTGCCTGATGGAACAAACAAGAATCCAACTGTTGAAGCACAAATGAAGAAGGTCGATGATAGAGCACTGGCCATGTTAAAACTGCAAATGCCATGTATGAAGTGGCATGTATGTTTGATCCTCACAAAAGTGGCTCACCATCAAACTGCAAATGCCATGTGTGATGCCTTACTAGATATGTTTGAAGGCAACTCAGAACTGAAGAATATTAAGAAGGAGAGGCTGAAGCAGCAACTTGATAGGTTCAAATACAAGGATGGTGATAGACTCAAATATGTGCTGGAGAGGTTCTTAGCAATTGTGAATGAGATAAGAACAAATAATGTTGTGTCTGACTCTGACTTGAATACAAAGTTGTTGTCATCATTGTCAAAGGAATGGTACACTGCAAGCAAGTTCATCAGGCAGAAACCAAATTATGACACATTGAAACTTGGTGATGTGATTTTCTTTTTACAAGATGCAGAGATTGAAATGATATGAAATGATCAGGGAAGACAAGCCTTGTTTCCAAATATCAAGTGCACTCATTGCTCCTATGGGTAATTTGTCCACCAAGAACAAATAACAAGTTCCAATCATTGAAGAACCAAGTGAGCCTGGTGGTGAACACCAAGAGGATTTGTTGCTGGAAGCTCAAGCAATCAAGGAAGTCAATCAAGATTTAATGTTCAGCTGATTGATGATAACTCTGCCTCAATGGCAAGTGGGCATGTACCTTTTGGTGGTGGAAACAGCAGTCATGGAACTGATTACCAAGCATTGTTTTCAATGTTCACAGACTCATATAATGCTTTTCTAGCCAAGAACATGACCCATACCAGTGTTTTTCAAGATGATCTTAGGCAAATTGATGCTGATGATCTAGAGGACATGGACTTGAAATGGCAGGTGGCCATGTTGGTTTAAGAAGTAAGAGGTTGTTCAACAGGACTGGTAGATCTCTTGTATCGGGTCCTAATGAAAGAATTGGGTGTGACAAGTCGAAAGGTATTTGCTATAACTTTCAACAACCAGAACATTATGAAAGAGAGTGAAACATGCCTAGACAGTTCAACAACAATCAAGGTCAGCAGTATCAGCCCAAAAATCAGAACAAATCTCAGAATCAATACCAGCAAGGTCAGTCAAGAAGCTACAACAACAACTTCAACAATAACCCCAACTTCAAAAACAACTACCAACAGACACAACAGAACAATTAGCAAGTTGTCCCTCAAAACCAGAACTACCAGAGAAATAACAATCAAAACCCTCCACATGCTCCCAACAACACCAACTGAAACAACAACAATCAGCCTAGAAATCAAGGAAATGTCGCACTGGCTGCTAACCAACAAGTTGGTGATTTAGACTGAAGTAATCATGTTGATGACATAAGCAAAGCAAATGTGGCACTGATGGCTCAAACAGAGAATGAAGCTGGATTTTCTTCACAGGTACATTCAAACTCAAAACTTGAATTACTTGAAACTATTGATTCTCTTAAATTGAAGATACGAAAGCTTGAAAGTGATTGCTTTAGAAAGCAAAGCATGATTAATGTGTATCAATCAAGTGATCTGACATGTGAAGGCAGAATATAAAGCTTTGATCAAGACTGTATGGATAGTTACAAAATGCAGTCAAGATATGTGACATAAATTGAAGGCTTGAAAAAGATGATTGTTGAAGAGAAGGTGAAAAATACAACACTTCAAGTGGAAATTGAATTTTTTAAAAACCTTATCTCAACTGGATTTTTTTGTGGAATTCTGAACAAGATGGACGAGAAAGACATGTATAAGGTTGTACTTCCACCATTCAATGACAACTATTCTTTGAAAGTTGACAAAGAAAAGAGGGAGGCATACCTTTATCAGTTAAGAGATGTTTTTCAAGACAAAGAGGGAATTATTGATAACTACAAGATGGTTGAAGTGAGTGAAGTTGGAGAGTTTTTATTGAAAGAAGATGTGAAAGAAGAGAAATCTGTGGGAATTCAAGTCTTTGAGGATGACTTTGATGATGAGTGTTTAAATGTGGATGATTTAAGTGATACAAGTGATCAATGTTCAATTGATAATGGTGTCAAGAACCAAATAAATGGAAAACCCAGCTCAATTGACCAATATCCATTATTACCACCTCTTACACCAAAGATGAGAAGACATTATGAGAAAATGAGAAGAGAACATGTGTCATTTGGCATATGTGAAAATTCAAAAGTGTCAAAGGTTACTTATAATGCAGTAAAGCTACCAAGCAAAGAAGTTTTAAGGAAGATCAAGATCAATAACATAAGGAAACCAAAGGAAACTTTTACATGTGATCAATTTATTCTTGTGTACCCTGTCTTCTCCAGTAAGGAATTATTTGATATTGGTGAGGTTGAAACAGTTGAAGAATATGAGAGGAGCCAGACTAGGTATAAAGGAAATTTGGATGAAGTACCAATCAAGATGGAGAAAATAATCTTTGTGAAAGGAAAGGTGGAAATGAAAGATATTAAGATTGAAGAGTTTGTGCCTTTTTCTATTGATTTTTATGGTCTCAAAACTCAGAAGACCATTGGCATTGAATCTCCTGGACCAAGTGAAAGGTTCAAGAAAGGAGTGTCACATGAAAGTTTCAAAGGAAAAGTATGGTGCAAGAAATGTGATGAGTATGGCCACCACACAGATTCCTGCCATGAAAGATTTACAAGCAAACCAATTATTGATCCAAATGAAACCAAGTTTGGACAAGACTTTGGTTTGTATAAGAAAAAGTATGATGAATACTTGGGCAAAGGGAAGAAGTGTGAGGAAGTGGAAGCAAAAGGTGAAAGCTCAAAAGGTGTGAAGAATGAAAAAGTTACTGTGGTAGTTGATGAGAAGATGAAAAGGACCACAGTACATCAAGTGAAAAGAAACAATTATCACAATAAACCTGAAGTTTTCATGAAAAAGGGTACACAACCTATCAGGATTGTTCAAGAAGTAATTCCAGATCAGTAAAGTCTGATATTCTGAAAAATCACCAAGAGATGAAAAGAAAAATGTTAAGGGTATGTTCTCTAGGAATAAGTCAAGAGAATATAATGGTGATGAAAATTTTCTTCTGAAACATGGATTTGAACCCCATGGTTTTCTATGGAAACCAAGGAGTGAGGTTCATGTGTCAAGAGGAACAGATGTGAGAGATGAAACAACTGAAAGGGATTATATGGTTCAAGAGTGTAAAAGCATAATTCCATATGTGAAAAGCCCAACTGACAGTGGCTATGAATCAGATGAATCTGATACTTGTGAAGTAGTTTATGAAGATCCTAAGCCTATTCTCAATCCTAATGCAAAACCTGTCCATGTCACAGATGATTTGCAAGTTGATTCATCTTGCATTTCATTACCAAATTGATCATTTTCTTAATAAGTGCAGGGATAGTCCACACCAATCAATATAGTATGGTATATGGACAGTGGATGTTCCAGGAACATGACATGTGACAAGAGGTCACTAGTGAACTATGAAGAAAAGTTTGAAGGCCCAGTTGCATTTGGGAGTGATGATAATGAATGGAAGTTTGTAGGAAAAGGAATTTTGACTTATGGAAAAGTCACTTTTGATTATGTGTTTTATGTGGAAGGATTGCAATATAACCTTTTGAGCATCTCACAAATGTGTGATAAAGGTTATAAGGTTGGGTTTGATGACACTCACTGTTTTATTCTCAAACTTGACTTTGTGATTTCTCCAGATATGATTATAATGATGACCCCCAGAAATAGGAGCTTGTATGAACTGAATATGAAAGATGCTGTTTCAAGGGGAGGTACTTGTTTTGTATCCAAGGCCACTGAAAATGAATCCAAATTGAGGCATAGAAAGCTTTGTCATGTAAATCTAAAGAACATGAACAGACTTGTGAAGGGTGAGCATGTAATTGGTTTACCAACAAGAGAGTTCAAACTTGATGACAAATGCTTTTTTTGTTAGAAGGGTAAGCATCACAAGTGATCTCACAAAACAAAGCTCATAAACTCAATTGATCATGTGCTTGAAATGCTTCATATGGATCTCTTTTGTCCTGTGAGTGTACCAAGTATTGGTAGAAAGAGATATTGTTTGGTGATCATAACAAACTTTAAAAACATACTCTTTCAAAACATACATTTTTTTCTTTTTTCTTTTTTTTTTTTAATTTTTTTTTCAAACTTTTATATCACCCTAAAATATATAACTATTTCTAAGCTCGTAAAAAGATGGAGATGTGGTGTGTTGTTTTGAATGCATTTAAGTCTTACCATCTCAAAGTTTTCAGATTATGGTAATCCTCCCTAAGCATCAAAATTCGGTTTCACTATTTTTAAATTATTATATATATAAAAACTTGCTAAACAGGACTATCAAAGCTAGTTGGGCCTACCGACACATCCCAAATCAGATATGTAAACCATCCCTTCTTTTATTTTATATTATTTATTTTAAAAGTTTCGAGAGTTCGTTAGCACATTGGTAGTAATATCATTTCCTGCTTAACGTAGAACAAAAGTAATTCCCAAGGGACATTTTTTTTTCTTTAAAACTTTTTCAAGTTTTTTTATTTTTTCAATATTCTTTTATTTTTCTTAAAAATGAAAATGTCAGTTCCCCATCCCCACACTTAAATTTCACATTGTTCTCAATGTGAGAAAAGGAAAAGACAAAACTAAACATAAAGAAAAATAAAGTGGAACAGACTTCCCTGGTATATGTGGTCATGCAAGTATGCGGTGAATCTATGTTCCTCGCCCTCCTATTCGAATGCAAGCTTAAAACTCCAGTGCTCTCTATAAAGCTATCACTAACGAACAAATGCGGCAATCCTTAAGAAAATTGCATCCCCACACTTGTTTAACATTCCAGCTCATCAACCGTCATCAACTAGCCAAGGAATAACCTGCAAGGAGGAGAAGAGACACCTAGCAAAACTCAGAAATAAAAATAAAATGAAAATAAAATAATAAGAAAAGATATTACCAGGTTGCCTCCCGGTAAACGCTAAGTTTATTGAATAGTCTTCAGCCTGACTCGCTGCCGAAACCTCAATCAGGAGGCTTCTCCTTTATCCTCTTCCCATCGATGATCCTCAATACTCTCCTCTTACAATTAGTCTGGAAGAAACCAATAGCGCAACTCTCATGGGCATGAAAATAAGAATTAATCTCGGCCCACCAACTTTTAGACTCCCCAAAAAATGATCCCCTAAAGTGAAACTGGGTAACAAACTCTTCTGCACACCATGATCTCTGAGCCTAGATATCCTCCTTATTCTTTTAGCCAATTTTTTAAACCTCAACACGTCCCAATGGTCATTGAGTACGGTTTATGTTTTGTTTTTTTCACATTCAAAGTGCAATGGTGGAAAGACTGATTCACCAACCACCTGATGGCTCTCCTCACAAGGCTCATTCTTGATCCCCACACTTGGCTCGTTATACAATAGATCTTCAAGCAACTTCAAATCGCCAAGTGGGTCAAACTCTCCTTCATCTTTCATGGTAAAATCCATCAGCTCTTCACCAAACTCATCCTTAAATACTTCCTCCCAAGAGGGAACACACTCCTCTACTCTCAGCTCCTCCATTCCGGTATCTTCAATCTCACTCAGGGTTTCAAACAAAGGTTGATTCAAAGGCGGAATGTATTCCAAATCCTTTCTAATGGCAAACAATACATCATCCGTTATTGCCTCCAATTCTGGGGTGGGCTCTAATATATTTCCCGATAAGTCTTTATACCCTAAGAAGTTCCCCATTTGATCATATGCAAATTGGTACGGAGGAGGCTTTGCCACAAGTGATTCCCATGGAGCTTTCCATGCCTCGACTTCTATCCTCCTTCGCTCATAAGCATCATGTACCCAGTGATCTCCACCACACACTTTGCACCATGGTATTCCAACGTGTCGTCCGAACATATTTCCTGTAAAGAACACTCAACAGAAAAGGATCATGAGCACCAGCTAAAAATAGAATAAAATACTTAAAATAAAATTAAACTAAAACTAAACTAATTAAAATAACTAATCTAATCTAATATACTAAAATAGAATAGGTAAATCCTAACTTGGGTCGTTCTCAATACGCCACTAACCGTGTCCCCGGCAACGGCGCCAAAAACTTGATGTGTGTTTAATGAATGCCCTTTTTAACTAACTCACAACTAACTTTAAACTTATGAAACGAAAATCCTAACGAATCCATACACAACCGGCAAGTGTACCGATCACTAATAGTATAGACCTAAGGAAGTCCGAGTATCGAACACAAGGACACGAGAGAACTTACTTAATACTTAACCCTAACCGAGACTCACCTAAGAATAATAATTTTGTAAATGATTTTTTTTATTATTAACTACTTAACCTAACTTAGTTTAATTAACTAAAAAGACTTAACTTAAGAAAACTAGATGAAACTTTGATAATAAGACTTATCGATGGAGAAAATGTCTACCTAGGTAAGAATCCTATTGAAGGAATAACAAGCTAATGGATTGAAGAATCTCACGACACCGGTATCTAAGGATGACACAACTAAGGTTCACTCAAGAAAGCTAGATCACCTCTCGGTCTCACTAACAAGCCCTAACTTACACTTAGTTGATTTTAAGAACAAACCGGGTAATGAATTGTTAAACTGTTCTAATGTCGACTCTCCTCTCGGTCTCACCGACACACTACCCTAATGGAGATGAATACTACGCAACCAAGGATAGAGGAACAATTTAGTTTAAGTTAAACTAGGTCTACTAATCCCTCACAAACCCAAACCCTACAAGCACCGAACCCGCTCTCGCGCGATCCTAATCCTATTAAGCTAAAGCTATGAGACGAGTTTAATTCTTATCACCTCTCGGTATCTAAGAAGGTGCCTACCCGCAGAATTCTTATCACCCTACGGTTTTACTTCCCGCAAACAATCTCTAAACACAAAGTAAAGAGTTCAAATAAGCTAAAATCAACCAAAACCGATTCAATCAATCAAAGCAAGAGGTATATGAGTATAATTAATAAAAACACAACCACTAAACACAACCTAATTCAATCTTAAACCAAACTTTTCATTAACAAATCAATTCATGATGATCAACAATCCATATTACTTGCTAAAACCTAACAAAAATCATCTAACCTAGGTAGAACTAACAAGTTTAGACTAACATTAATTTTGGACAACAGCAAATTAAGGCTACACCTACCCTATCTCAGAAAAATAGAGCTAGAAGACTAGAGTTGAAGCAAACTAGTTCGACAAATCACCATAAGCCAAGGACTCGTTGATGGTACTAATTAGATGCACTCGGTGGAATTTTGATGGATGAATGGTCATGTGGAGGTCGTACGAGCTATCCCTAAGTATTGTTGGACTTTTTCCTATAAATTCCTAATTTGATATTTATTGACTAAGAACCTTGGAGCCCCAATAGTGTATCCTCACAGTCACCATCCCCAAGGTAATACGTAAACTCTAAGTCCTGTCTAGTATGTGCATATTTGGCCTCTTTTTCTAACTTTAAACAATGCTTCTTTGACATTTTACAATATATAACTTTCTTCATAAGCATTTTGCTTTTTCTTGAACAACTTTTGATAATACAATACATAACAAACTTTAAAAACATACTCTTTCAAAACATACTTTTTTTTCTTTTTTTTTCATCTTTTTTTTTCAATCTTTTATATCACCCTAAAATATATAACTATTTCTAAGCTCGTAAAAAGATGGACATGTGGTGGTGTGCTGTTTTGAGTGCATTTAATTCTTACCATCTCAAAGTTTTCAGATTATGGTAATCCTCCCTAAGCATCGAAATTCGGTTTCACCATAGGACTATCAAAGCTAGTTGGGCCTACCGACACATCCCAAATCAGATATGTAAACCATCCATTCTTTTATTTTATATTATTTATTTCAAAAGTTCTGAGAGTTCGTTAGCACATTGGTAGTAATATCATTTCTGGTTAACGTAGAACAAAAAAATTTCCCAAAGGACATTTTTTTTCTTTAAAACTTTTTCAAGTTTTTTTATTTTTTCAATATTCTTTTATTTTTCTTAAAAATGAAAACGTCAGTTCCCATCCCCACACTTAAATTTCACATTGTCCTCAATGTGAGAAAAGGAAAAGACAAAACTAAACATAATGAAAAATAAAGTGGAACAGACTCCCCTGGTATATGTGGTCATGCAAGTGTGCGGTGAATCATGTTCCTCGCCCTCCTATTCGAACGCAAGCTTAAAACTCCAATGCTCTCTATCAAGCTATCACTAACGAAAAAATGCGGCAATCCTTAAGCAAATTGCATCCCCACACTTGTTTAACATTCCAGCTCATCAACCGTCATCAACCAGCCAAGGAATAACCTACTCTCTTCTCCTCCATTCCGGTGTCTTCAATCTTGGTTTTTCACTTTCAAAGTGCAATGGTGGAAAGACTGATTCACCAACCACCTGATGGCTCTCCTCACAAGGCTCATTCTTGATCCTCACACTTGGCTCGTTATACAATAGATCTTCAAGCAACTTCAAATCGCCAAGTGGGTCAAACTCTCCTTCATCTTTCATGGTAAAATCCATCAGCTCTTCACCAAACTCATCCTTAAATTCTTCCTCCCAAGAGGGAACACACTCCTCTACTCTCTGCTCCTCCATTCCGGTATCTTCAATCTCACTCAGGGTTTCAAACAAAGGTGGAACTAAAGGCGGAATATCAAATCCTTTCTAATGGTAAATAATACATCATCCATTATTTCCTCCAATTTTGGGGTGGGCTCTAATATATTTCCCGATAAGTCTTTATACCCTAAGAAGTTCCCCATTTGATCATATGCAAATTGGTACGGAGGAGGCTTTGCCACAAGTGATTCCCATGGAGCTTTCCGTGCCTCGACTTCTATCCTCCTTCGCTCATAAGCATCATGTACCTAGTGATCTCCGCCACACACTTTGCACCATGGTATTCCAACGAGTCGTCCGAACATATTTCCTGTAAAGAACACTCAACAGAAAAGGATCATGGGCACCAGCTAAAAATAGAATAAAATACTTAAAATAAAATTAAACTAAAACTAAACTAATTAAAATAACTAATCTAATCTAATATACGAAAATAGAATAGGTAAATCCTAAGTTGGGTCGTTCTCAATACGCCACTAACCGTGTCCCCGGCAACGGCGCCAAAAACTTGATGTGTGTTTAATGAATGCCCTTTTTAAATAAATCACAACTAACTTTAAATTTATGAAACGAAAATCCTAACGAATCCACACACAACCGGCAAGTGTACCGATCACTAATAGTATAGACCTAAGGAAGTCCGAGTATCGAATACAAGGACACGAGAGAACTTATTTAATACTTAACCCTAACCGAGACTCACATAAGAATAATAATTTTGTAAATAATTTTTTTATTATAAAGTACTTAACCTAACTTAGTTTAATTAACTAAAAAGACTTAACTTAAGAAACTAGATGAAACTTTGATAATAAGACTTATCAATGGAGAAAATGTCTACCTAGGTAAGAATCCTATTGAAGGCATAACAAGCTAATGGATTGAAGAATCTCACGACACCGGTATCTAAGGATGGCACAACTAAGGTTCACTCAAGAAAGCTAGATCACCTCTCGTTCTCACTAACAAGCCCTAACTTACACTTAGTTGATTTTAAGAACAAACCGGGTAAAGAATTGTTAAAGTGTTCTAATGTCGACTCTCCTCTCGGTCTCACCGACACACTACCCTAATGGAGATGAATACTACGCAACCAAGGATAGAGGAACAATTTAGTTTAACTTAAACTAGGTCAACTATTCGCTCACAAACTCAAACCCGACAAGAACCGAACCCGCTCTCGCGTGATCCTAATCCTAACAAGCTAAAGCTATGAGACGAGTTTACTTCTTATCCCCTCTCGGTCTCTAAGAAGGTGCCTACCCGCTGAATCTAATCAATTAATACACCCACTTAAAGCCTACGGTTTACTTCCCGCAAACAATCTCTAAACACAAAGTAAAGAGTTCAAACGAGCTAAAATAAACCCAAACCGATTCAATCAATCAAAGAAACAGGTATATGAGTATAAATAATAAAAAAGCAGCCACTAAACACAACCTAATTCCATCTTAAACCAAACTTTTCATTAACAAATCAATTCATGATGATCAACAATCCATATTACTTGCTAAAACCTAACAATAATCATCTAACCTAGGTAAAACTAACAAGTTTAGACTAACATTAATTTTGTACAGCAGCAAACAATTGATTTTAGACATCATAAAACTCAACATAAACATTAGTAAACTCATTCAAGAATCAATCTCAATCAAACACAAGTCAATCTTCAAGTTACTTGCAAAACAATCCAACATAAAAGATCAAATCAACTAGGTAGGGTTCTTGAACAAAAACACAAATTTATGGATGTATTACTCAATATTATGGCTGAGATTATGAGTGTATATGGTCCCTAGTTGCTGTCCACAACCGTCCTTAGCCTCCTTCTTCTTCCCTTGGCTTAAGAATTGCAAAAAACGATTTTTTCCTCTCGAATGGGGGCTTTAAGGGTTATTTTTTCCTAGTTGGCTGCTGATTTCGGGATTGATGGCTGGTCTATGGTTTTTTTCTTGCTAACTAACTTAATATATTATCATGTAAGGCTTTAATCTTGTGGGCTTGGGTCGGGCCTTGAGTTTTAGTCTTCAAAATTGATCAAAAAGGCCCCTAGAGTCTTCAAACTTTACTCTTTTCTTCATTAAAACTCATAACCTACAATTAATATTCAATCTTTGTAAAATCAAGAAAACACAAGCCATAACTCTTATTTATTAAAGTATTTAAGCACTTAAACATGATAAAAAGGGTACGGAAAGTAAGTGTGTTTTACAACACATCACAATCCTCATGCTTGCGTGCATTGGAAAAACAAAACAGGATAGAGAGTGAGTGGGACGGAGCTGGCCCATAAGGGGTTTTTCCCCACAAAACCAAACTCAGTTTTTGTTTATTCTTTTAACCATTTATTATTTATCCAAATAAATAATATTTCTCTCAAATATAAATTATCCATATAATTTATTTAACAAACTAATGCAAAATATTTAGAAAACCCATTTCCAAATATTATAAGTGTTGATAATCATTACTTTGATCATATCTAAAAATAATTATCCTGGCGTTTGTCTAGCTCGTTATTGGGTATGACCCGACTTGGATCATAACGTACTAGCCACATCAAATCTAATATGTGTCTTGGGCAGATCGATTCCAACATTATGTTTGTAAATTTGAAAAGAAAAATCTAAATCTTTTAAATTGTTCTGTCATTAAAATTTTGACCAAATATTCGGGGGTCGGAGTCAATTTGGGATGATTTGGAGAAAGCCAAATAAGCCTAGATAATAGATATGGAGCATCATAACATAGTTAGTGTTATCCATTTCAGTCTTATGCAATATAATTGAACCTTAATTCATATCACAAATAAGCAATGAAAATCATGCTAAGTCTAGACCTGCTGGTAACCTGTCTGATATGTCACAATGATGCTAAGAATGATGTAATGAGAGGCAACTTAACCAATACGATCCCATTTTGAGATCTTTTCAAAAAGGAAAAGGGAGAAATATAACTAAAATTTGATTTCTTAATGCATCATTTGCTCTTAAACATTGATTTTAAATGATAAATTTGTATGAAATATGGTTTAAGTCAAAAAGAGTTGCATTTTACCTTGAAACGGTCTGAAAATGTACTTTCGAGTAAGGTTTGATGATTTTCAACTTTATCGGGCAAGCATGGATATTTTTGTTAAAGTTCTTTCATTTCGAGCATGCTTTGATGTTTTACATACTTTCGAGTAGACTTAACTGTTTTATTTGATGTTTAAGTCTTTTGAGTAAGCTTGAACTTTGAATATGTTTTATTATGTTTATTTGAGCAAGCTTTGTTGATTTCTGAACTTTCTAGCAAACTTAGTTGTTTTATAGGATTTTTAGGTCATCCTAGCAAGCTTTATGGTTGGTTATGATGTTTCGAGCAAGCTTTAACAAGTTTAATTTGTTCTAGCAAACTTAGTTGTTTTATAGGATATTTGACCTATTCGAGCAAGCTTTACATTTATATATGTTTGAATATGTAATTCCTATCTAGCTTTGATATTCTTTGGCAATTCTACCAAACTTATTTGATTTGTTTAACAGTTTGAGATATCTGGGCAAGCTTGATGATTATGAGTGCTTAAATGATTTATTCATATATTTTACAGTACACTTTTTGTTTAGAGCATACTTTTACATCTTAGGATAAATAAGTTTTTTCTAGCACACTTTGCACTTTTGAATTATTTTCGGGCACACTTTAACATAAGAATGACCTTAACTGAATATTTGTTAATTGTTGTAAGTTTTCGGGTAAGGTATATGATATGTTCAGTTTTTCGAGCATGGTTGACTATTAGAAATATTTCTAAGATATTATTTTGGGTGTCTTTATTGATTCCTAGCAAGGTTGCCTATTTGATGATTTATAGTTGATTATTTTCCTTGTGATTTATTTCTTGAGCAATCTTGTATTACGAGTAAGCTTCCTTCACTTTACTCTCTTAAATTTATTTTAACTTTATAAATTCTAAACAAATTCTGAAACGAGCAAGGTTGATAAAATACTTTTTATATAGAAATCTTTGTGAAATTATCTTTTCCCGGCAAGGTTTGTTAAATGTGCCTTATCGAGCAAGGTTTTTAATGGGAAGATTTTTAAATGATATATTTTCATTGTTTGACAGCTTTTTCCCATAAAAAGACAAAATGCATTTAAAACCCATTTTAAAAAGGTATATAAGCGGTACTTAGTGAAGTTTCACACTTCACTTCTCTCTCTAAACACTATTGCAAACTGCTCACACTCTCGTTTTCAGAATATCAACCACTTAATTATTTTTCCGTACCCTAATTATTCAGCCTACTCAATCCGACTCGGTAAGCTTCAATTGAATGTTTTCCGATGACGGTTATGTGTATTCGTACTTTAATTTCAGATTAAACTAACATCTCTGTTTCTTATGTAGGTTATAAATTTGTCAAAGCACAGGTTCTTAAAGAAAATTTCTTCTTACTTCTTCAAATTTTAACTCAAAAATGTTTCAAAGTTATGAACTTTATGACTAATTTTGCTTTGAATCTATTTTTGTTTGTGTTTACACAGTTATAGCGAACAAACCGACCTATCCATTCGAAAAAAAGCACAACATGCGCGCCTTGCTGCAAGTGACTCCTGACAACCAGGAGGTGGCTCGAATGATTACTTGGCTCCAGTTTTCCAATCTGAGATTTTCATTGACTGAGTGCCCTGTAATATATAGAAAGCATCATTTAGATTTCTGGCACTCAGCACAACTGTTTAATGATGCCGGTAGAAGATGTTTGGAGGCTATAGTTTCATGCCAAGAGATTATCATTACAAAACAACTCATCCAAGAGTGCCTTCAACTTATTGATGCTACTGAAAATCATATAAACTTCTCAACAGACCGTTTGTTGACAATTTTTACCGACCCAATGGGATATCAAGGAGATGTTCCTGAAGGTCAATTCAAGAAGGGCATGTTCCCTAATATTTAAAGATTCTTGATTCACCACATTGTTCAAGGATATGCAGCAAGGAAGGGCTCCTGGTCCCTAATGAGCAGAGATCTAGCAAATGCAACTGTTGCTGTGATGTTCAGACTACCATTCAACAACTCAAAGATGATCTTTGAAGGTATGGTATTAAACTTGAGGAAGCCCAACAGGGAGAAATTTTTAATGTGCCCGAGATTTCTCCAAATCATCTTTAACAGGCAATTGTAGGATCTACCAACTATTGGCACCACCCATGTTTTACAAGATCCAAATACATACAGGAGGATGACAATATTGGCTTCAACTAGCCGCTTCAATCCTAATATTGAATTTGATATTGTCCCATGGTTGTTAAACAATGATGTGGCTATTATGCCAGTTCCAGGGTTACCACCTATGACCTCTGAGGAGGAATACGATGAGGATGAGGAGAATGGTGATTCAGATGACAATGATGACGGAGGTGCAGATGATGGTAATGATCAAGGAGATAAAGATGTTGGAAATGTTGAAGGACAAAATGCTGATGATGATGAGATTGATAATGTACCGACACAGGGGGAGATAGAACACCAACCTTTACCTACACCACCAGCCTCACCACTAAGCCCACCCCAACAACATATCCAATCCCCACCCCAACACCAAACACCATCCCCAGCACCACAAAATGACTCATATATACCATCCCCACCAACCTCACTTATACTAACCCAAATCCCACCTCAAACCATTAACCAACCACTTACCCAAACCCAAACCCAAACCCTTATCCAAGGCCAAAACCTAGATATACATGAACCTTACATCCCACAGCATGTCCCAGCCCACTTACTTAACCTTCCTAACACACCATTCCAATCCCCAACTCACTCACGAACCTTAGACCAACCCAACCAACAAACATTCAGAATTATCCACACACACTTCCCATCACCACAAAACATAAACCCTTTACCCTCAACAATTGAAAACATTATAGAAAGCCCAAGCCCACCAACAGAACCAATCCAACCCTAAACCAACACACCTGATCCTTTCCATGAACCACCAACCCAAACCCCTTCCCCTGGTGCTTATCTATTCAGAAGAAATTTGGATTTGCTGATGGAAAATGTGGATCTAAGGGGGAGTAAAGAGGAATTGAGGAAAGAGAATGATGATCTAAAAGCCCAGTTGACAAAATCCTTGAACAGAATTCAAGCCCTGGAGGCTGAGGTTGAGAAGACCTCAGCTGTACCAAAAACAGGGTGAGAATGTTACATATTAAACTGATGTTGCTACTGTTAGAATGGAGGAAGAGGAGAATGTGGTAGTGAACACTGATGATGATGGATTGAAAACACTTTTAAGTGCTTATGGTGAAAGTGATGTTGATGATGAGAGTGAAGAAAGAGGGTTTCATGAAGATGGATATGAAGATGACTATTTTGATGTTGGTGAACAAGACTATGATGCCAATGATACAGTTACAAATAAGAAAATGGTGAATGGGGAGAGGGAGAAGGAGGTAGACAAGGAGAATGATGTTGAGGTGAATGTGCAAACAACTGGTAATGTTTTAACAATAGAGGCCATAGAAACTGATGCTATTAGTACTGAAACAATGACTGATATGATATTGAATGAAGGTGCTGAAACTGAGGACGTTGTCTTAACTAAGAAGATTTAAAATACTGAAACTTCCAAGAAGTTTGCTGATGATGATGAAGAAATGAAAAATCTTATGGATGAAATTGATAATTTTCCCAATGAACCAGAAATGGTGAGGGAATATGAAGAGGAACGAAGGAGAATAGCCAAAGGAAAAGCCATTGTTGAAATTGTACATTAAGAAAAATGATTAAACGAGCAATTGAATTTCTTTTAAACTCTTTAAACCATTTAACGCAAGCAGATACGTAAATCTCGTTTTGTCAAATGCTTTGGTAAAAGGGTCAGCTTATTTAAAATCCATGTGAATCTTTTCAACATTGGTTAGTTTCTTTTCAAAACAATCACGGATAAAATGATATCTTATTTTAATATGTTTCATTTTAGAGTGGTGAACAAGGTTTTAGTGATACTTAATACAACAGAATTATCAAAAAAAATGGGAGTAGTAAGAAACTTCAAACCGTAATCTCGCATATGTTGTTGGATCCAGAAAACCTGTGAACAGCAACTCAAGGATGCCACATATACGGCTTCGGCGGTTGAAGTGGAGACCGTTGCCTGCTTCTTACACTACCGGGAAACAAGCTGGTTTCCTAAAAACTGACACCCTGTTGTGGTAGACTTGAAGTTGATATTGCATCCTCCATAGTTCGAATTTGTGTATGTCGTAAGATCGAAACCATTATTTTTGGGATACCATAACCTGATATTAGGATTACCCCTCAAATAGTGGAAAATACGCTTAACAGCCGCCAGATGATTTACTCGGGGACTCGATTAATACCTGGCATATAAACAAACAGAAAACAGGATATTAGGATGAAAAATAGTTAAGTACATTAAAGAACCAATCATAGCTCAATAAAGAGTCGAATAAACTGTTTTCTCCAATTCGTTAGGTGACAAATTGTGACCTAACGGAAGAGGTGTCAAGGGTACTTTTCCGGTAGTAATCTTGAATCGGCTCAAGACATCGTTCACGTACTTGTTCTAAAGAATGAAAATACCATAACCAGACTGGTGAACTTGCAACCCCAAGAAGAAATTCATTTCTCCCATCGTACTCATCTCAAACTTATTATTCATTGTCTTCTCAATGTCATTACACAACTTGTCGTTTGTCGAGCCAAAAATGATATCATTGATGTATGCTTGGACAAGGATAAGATCTTCTTCCATAATCATGTAAAAAAGAGTACAATCCACAGTCCCTTGTTTGAAACCACTATCGATCAAATGGTCAGCAACGTGCTATACCTAGCTCTCGGGGCTTGGTGAATACCATATAGAGCCTTGTTTAATCGATAAACACGCTCGGGATAGTTCGGATCTTCAAAAATAGGAGGCTGCTTCACATACACCTCTTCATGAATTTCCCTATTAAAGAACACACTCTTAACGTCCATTTGATAAACTGTAAAGTTCTTGAAAGCTTCAAAGGCCAAAAAGATACGTATAGCCTTTATTAGAGAAACATGAGTATATACTTCGGTCTAATCTATGCCTTCTTATTGGTTAAAACCCTAAACGTCTAATCGTTACTTATTCCTTACGATTACCCCACGGTCGTCCTTTTTGCATTTAAGTACCCATTTTTACTGGATCGACTTCTTCACCCAAGCCAGTTTGATATTATCAAGAATATTGATGTCTGCTTGAAGAATATTTTCTAAATATTTTCTTTGTATCAAAGTTTCAACAACTTGAAAATCATTGATTCCAGTTTGACATTCCATCTAGAATCCCTAAAGATTTTATTTGTATTTTGAATTAATATCAATGGAAATCTTTTGAGTGACTTTTGTGTTTTGTCATCTTTATGCTCTTTGAGCAACAACCTAAATATCATTGATTTCGCCTATGATATTCACTGGGTTTGCACATAAGCATATTTGTGACCGTCTTGTCAACATTAAATTGTTGGTTACAAGGTTGATAGTGAATAACCGATCCTGAAAAGTGGTATCAGAGCTTCGTTTTTCTCTTGTGAAGACCAATCAGTTGTTGTTTAGACTGATTGTGGAGCTTATACAAAATATTAGCTGATTTTGGAAAAGAAGATGATGACGTCAATTGAGCACTATTTGATTAATCTGTGAAGTCAACTTTTCTTTTCTTCGTTTTTCAGATCTACAATCATTTAAGGTTTAAAAGTATTCTAATCTCATATTTACTTTGTTTATTGTTTGTTTTGAGTATAGATCTTGGTTTAATCCATCTGTTTTCTTCTAATTCAAGGATATTATCCACAGATCTCAATACTTTTCAAAGTTTGTTGAACTTTTTAGTATTTTTCATCTTAAAATTATCCAAATATACCAAAAACATTTCTAAAACAAATGGATGACCAAGAGGTGTATACTAACAAGATTCCAAGATTGTTAGGTCAAGAAAACTACATCAAGTGGAAAGTCCTGTTTGAGGCAACTGTTTACTACAATGACACTGAAATTTGGAATTCCATTAAAAATGGCCCTTATGTTGCAACTGATGGTGTTAACAATCAAGCTGTAGAGAGACAAATAAAGAAAAAGTATGAAAAGGCACTGTCTATGTTGAAGCTAGGTCTGTCATGGGACGTATTGACATGTGTGAATCATCACCCAACTGCAAAAGCCATGTTTGATGTTGTGGTAGAGATGTTTAAAGGAAACACTAAGTTAAAAGATATCAAGAAAGATAGACTGAAACAACAACTTGACAAATTTAAGTTTAGAGAAAGAGATAGATTGAAATTAGTATTGCAAAGATTTGCTGCAATAGTCAATGATATCAGAACATCTGATCTTGCTATCACTAATTTTGATCTAAAAAGAAGCTGCTTTGTTCTTTATCTGGTTAGTGGTATACAACTAGCAAGTTTATCAAGGATAAGGCAAACTTCCCAAATTTCAAGCAAGATGATGTTATCCGTTTTCTACAAGCTGCTGAGCATGAAATGATTGAAAATCATATGATATAGAAAGAAAAACCAAGCTTTCAAGTTGCTAATGCTCTAATTTCTCTATTGGGAAACTTGTGAACCAAGAATCAACAACAAGTTTCCATCACTGAAGAACAAAGTGAATTCAATTTTGAAAATCAAAGAGTGTTTGTGGCAAGCCAATCTGGGCAGCAAAGATTTAATGTACAGATGATTGATTATGGTGATACATATTCAATGGCAAATGGGTATTCTTCATATGTTCCAAGAAACATTAATCAAGGAAATGAATATCAGGCCTTGTTCTCAATGTTCACCGAATCTTACAATGCCTTTGTAGCCAAAAATCTGATTCATACAAGTGTGGTACAAGAGGATCTGGAACAGATTGGTGTTGATGATTTGGAAGACATGGATCTTAAATGGCAAGCTGCCATGTTGGCAGTGAGAAGCAAGAGATTGTACAATAAGACTGGAAGGTCTACATTTTCTGGACCAAGTGACAGGATTGGATTTGATAAATCCAAAGTATTCTGCTATAACTATCAACAACCCGGTCACTTTGTTAGAGAATGCAACCAACCAAGACAATTTCAAAACAACAACAATAACACAAAGAAATCAGTTCTAGCCTCAGAAAACCTCAAGGTCAACCACATAGACAATTCTATAACAACTTTCAACAACTGAACCAGCAGCAAATCATTCCTTAACAACAACCTTCTTAGAGAAATCAACAAATCCCTCCTCTAGCTCCTACCAATCAAAATATAAACAATTTCAAACAGCCAAGAAACCAAGGGAATGTTGTTGTAGCCCAACAACCACAAGATGGCATGTTTGACTGGAGCAATCATGCTGATGATATTGAGAAGGAAAATGTTTCTTTTAATGAAAAGACTGGTGATCAATCTGAATCTACATCACAGGTACACTCAAATCCATGAATCTTAGAATTACTTGAAAATGAATGAATTGTTGAGTAAAGAGGTTGGTCATTTGATAATTGAATGTTTCAAGAAGCAAAGCATAATAAATGTGTTTGAAATGAGGGAAATCACCTATGAAAGCAAATCAAAGGGTTAGAGCAAGATTGTATGGACATCTATGAAACACAATCAAGATACACCACAGAAATAGAAGGTTTGAGAAGATGTGCCTTGAAGAGAAGCTAAATAACACACAACTTCAAGTTGAAGTTGATTTTCTGAAAAATCTTGTTTCAATTAGTAACATCTGTGGAAAACTGAAAATGATTAAAGAAGAATACAAGTATAATGTTGTTCCACCACCATTTAATGACATTTATTCATTAAAAGTGGACAAGGAAAATAGAGAAGCATACCTTGAACAGTTCAAGAAAGTCTTTGAAGAAAAATAAGAATATGTTGAAAATTATAAGATGATTGGTGTTGACGAGGAAGAAGAGTTTGTGTTAAAATCTATTAAAACAAATGAAGAGAAGGTTGTAGAATTTGTTGAAGTTAAAGGTGTGTTTAAAGATCAAAATTCAAGTGAATCATGTTAAGATAACTCAAGAATATCAAGTGGTCAAAGCTCAAGCTGTGGTAGTATGAAAGGAAAAGACAAGTGTAGAAAAGGTTCAAAGAACGAGATTCCTTTGTTACCAAAAATTACTCCAAAAATGAGGAAACACCATGAGCAGATGAGAAGAGAACAAAAATCTTTTGATATTTGTGGAGAGTCTAAATGTAATAATAACAATTGCATTCATACAAGCAAGGGGTCATCCAAGAAATCAAGTATCAAAGTCAACAAGAAGAATGATGAAATCTTCAAAACTGAAGTTCGTTTTCTGCCAATCTATCCAATGTTCTCCAATCATGAACTATTTGATGTGGGAGATGAGGAAAGCATGGAAGATTATGCAAGAAGATGGTTCAGACCAAAAAATGAAAAAATTGAAAGTTCTATCAAATTGGAAAAGGTAAACTTTGTGAAGAGTTCAGTGGACAGAGAAGATGTAAATATTGAGGAATTGAACCCCCATGACCAAGTGAAAGATTTAAAAGGGGAAACTCAAGTTCAAGTTTCAAAGGTCAAGTATGGTGCAAAATTTGTGATGTTTATGGTCATCACACAGATTCCTATCAAGAAAGGTTATATCCTGAACCATTTTATGTTATAGACTATACCAAGTTTGAACAAGATTTTGTATTCTACAAGAAGAAATACACTGATTACTTGAATAAGGGAAAGAAGAAAGATGATATCAACTACAGAATGTTGAAACAATTGAGAAGAAAGAGAGATTGATTACCAAGAAACTCAACAAATGTCCATCTGTTAAGTCTCAAGATTCTAAGAAATCTTTTGATTCTGAAAATTCAACAACCAATGAAAGGAAAAGTAAGCTGAAGAAGAAAATATTCAAAACAAAGAAAGGAAAAAACTTACTGGTCATGAGAAGTTTCTTATGAAACATGGTTCTGAACCACATGGGTTCTTGCAGAAGTCAAAATTTGAAGCTCCAATGATAACTATCAAAAGGGAATATAGAATTGAAGGATGCAAAAGCATAATTCCCTATTGTGGAAACTCATTTGAAGCTGGCTATGAGAATGATGATTCTTGTGAAGTAGTTTATGAGGATCCAAAAGCAAATGCAATTGATGATGATGTTGCTGATGACTTGCAAGCTGAAATAGCTTGTGATTCCTCACTTAACTTATCACTTTTTTTTTAATTTATGCAGGAACAATCCACAGAAATGAATGATGTTTGGTATATGGATAGTGGATGTTCCAGGCACAGGACCTGTGATAAAAGATCATTGGTCAATTATGAAGAAAAGTTTGAAGGCCCAGTTTCTTTTGGTAGTGATGAAAATGGAAAGAAGATTGTGGGCGAGGGCATTCTCACAAATGGGAAAGTCTCTTTTGATAATGTTTTTCATGTGGAAGGTCAGCAATATAATCTTTTGAGCATATCACAAATCTGTGATAAAGGTAAAAAAGTTGGATTTGATGAATGTCACTGTTTCATTTTGAAACCGGAGTTTATGATTCCACCTGATATGATAATGATGATGGCACCTAGAAATGGAAACTTATATGAACTGAGAATGAAAGATGCCATCTCTAGAGGTGCAACATGCTTTGTCTCCAAAGATTCTAAAAATGAAACCAAACAGTAGTATAGAAAGTTGTGTCATGTGAATTTAAAGAACATGAACAAACTTGTTTAAGGTGAACATGTTATTAGTTTACCAACAAGAGAGTTCAAACTGGATGACAGATGTATTTCATGCCAAAAAGGAAAGCAACATAACTTATCTCAAAAAACAAAACTCATAAACTCCATTGAACAAGTGCTTGAATTGATTCATATGGATTTATTTGGTCTTATAAGTGTTCCAAATATTGGAAAAAAGAGGTATTGTTTGGTGATAATAGATAATTATTCAAGACATACATGGGTATATTTTCTTGTTTCAAAAGATGAAGCTGCAGAGATGATCAAAAGCTGTGTAGTCGGAGTTGAGAATCAATTAGATACTAGGGTTAAGGTAATGAGAAGTGACAATGGCTCTGAGTTCAAGAATGGAACAATGCCTGAATTTTGTCAAGCAAAAGGAATGTCTCAACATGTTAGTACACGGTTTTGCGTCTCGAGTCTTTGTAATTATCGTTATGGATTTATCGTTTAATTTAATGTAAAAGTTATTATTATATTAAGGGAGTTCGTTAGGGGAACAGTCTAGTTCGTTAAGGATGTTTAACGAACTAGACCATAAGTTAAGTTTCCTCCTGATTCGTTAAGGATGTTTAACGAATCTTGGGGTGGTTCGTTAAGTTTGTTTATTTGTTTGTTATGTAATGAAGTGGGAGGCTAGTTCGTTACGGAATGTGTAATGAACTAGACCCATCTTCCTATATATAGAGGTTCATCCTCAATTTAATTTAAGTTTTAAGATTAAAATATTAAAACTCTGTCCAGATTTCCTCTCGTTCAAAGCTTCGTTTAATTAACCTATTATATATAATATATACACCTAATACAACTAATACTAATACATATAACATATAGATCTATAAGAGTAATAATGAACTAGATCCGTTAATTGTTAATTAAGCTTTAGATCTGAGATCTGAAGGTTTCTCAAGTGGTATCAGAGCTTTCGGGGTTTTGATTGCTCTTGATTTATATGTTAATTCGTTAATTGAGGACTGCTAAATATAAGTTTAATATTATCTCGGTTTTGGTTTGAGTTTGATCATATTTAGTGTGAATTTGATTGAATTATGGATTGATTTTGGTTGATCTATGATCGTTAAGGTATTTAGAAGGTTTGGTTGAGTGGAATTGTGAATTGGATTGGATTTGATTGGTGTTTTGATTTGGATCGGAGTTTGGCCGAAAACAGAGTATGGTTTTGGTTGAATTGTACGAGTTAAGGTTAATTGGGTTACGAGATGAATTGATTTGGTTTCGATTTAAGTTTCCGAGTATTTTGATAGTTTATTTGGACGATTTGGTGTAGTAACAAGTGAGTATTACGGATTGGGGAATTGGTTTGGTGTTCTTAATTTTTCCAGATTTCTAGAAAATGGTGATAAAGATTGAAGATCTTCATCACCCGTTGAAGATTCTTCTTCGTTAACATTGATTCGTTAACGTGGTTCGTTAATTTTAACCAATTCGTCATCCAGTTCGTTACTTAGTTCGCTGACTTTCTTATTCGTGTTTTCCAGTTCGTGAGACACGTGTCTAATTCGTTAACTTTAAATCTAACAAACTTTTCCACGTGGCAAAAGTTGTCAGAGTTTGTTATAACTGTTTTAACAAACTAATTCGTTATAGTTGATTCGTTATCAACTGTAGCTAATTCGTCATTCTGATTCGCCACCTGATTCGTTAAGCTTGACTTGGTGATTCGTTAAGGGAACTTAGTAGTTCGTTACCTTAATTCGCTAAGATTTCACTTAGTGATTCGTTACCTTAATTCGTCACTTTGAATTCAGATTCGTTAATTTGATTCGTTACCTAGTTCGTGTGACACTGTTCCAAATTCGTTACAAAAACAATTTTTAATTCGTGATAATTAATTCGTTAAACATTTTTCGCAATTCGTTAACCTTGCTGTTCCTAGTTCGTTAAAGATATTTTCAAATTCAAACCTTGAAGTTTGATTGTCTTGTTATTTTTCAAAATGGCTGGTATGTACGCATTAGCTTCCCAAAATATGTTGATGCAGCAAATGTTACAACTGGACACCGAGATCGGATCACATTCCAAGTGTCCTCGTTTAATGAAATTTAGTGACTTTGCTAAGTGGGAACCTCGTTTCCGTGCTCATCTAGGATCGGTTCACCCTGATTGTTCTTATTCCTTGGATGAAGTGTAAACCGTTCTAATGATTGAAGATGAGACTATCGGATACACACCTAAAGCCATCTCACAATACTTTTAAGAAGAAAAGAAGGCTTTGGAAATTGAAACGAAAGAATATTCAACTCTTACAATGGCATTACCTGAAAACATATTTCATCAAGTTGGTAGCATAAAGATTTGTGCTTCGTTATTACAACATATTCGTATGATAAGTATGGGTAACATTAATGAAAGCAAGAAGGTGATGTTAAAGTTTCAATTTAGAAATTTTAACTTACTTAAAGGTGAGACTGTCGAAAAAATGACAACACGGTTTAATCATCTGATAGCCGAAATGGACAAAATGAAGATGGAACCTTTTGAAAGTGATAAGTTAGATACAATCAAGAGTGCTTTACGGAGTTCTTACTCGACTTTCTTAATGGTGTTGAAAGAAAACAATTACTTCAGTAATGAAGATCTGACCGCATCCGAGTTCATACAAAATATCAAAGCTCGTGAATATGATCTTAGGTGTCAAAAGTCTTCTAAGGATAGTCAAGATCCAGCTTTTTATGGTGGGAGTATGCCCTTGACTTCAACCATTTCACTAATCACTGCATTCCTTACACAAAATGCAAGTGATAATGCTATAACTATCTATAGTGACCCACGTGCATGTTTCTACACTGCTGAAAATTCTGGGTCACCTGGTGCTTCTGATTTATCTGGATGGTCTGGAAATTCAAATATTGCAAATCAGTTCTCAGCTCAACCAAATGTGAACATGAAGGAGGCTGAACAAAACTTTGCCTTCTTGTCTGCCTTGACTTCGTACGAGAATCTGGTTAGTAGTAAGACCGCAACGAGTGACTTGACTGATGAAGACTATGATCAAATTGATCCCGATGAGTTGGAACTCATGGATTTGAAATGGCTCACAAGTTAAGACTTCTGGTACCAAACCATCTTCTTCTGGCTCACAAGTTATGCTGTCCAACATGGATGGAATTGATTGGTCAAAAAGATTGATGTGCACTGACAATCAAGCTAATCTGGCTATGTTCGGGGTCAAATGAAAATTTCCAAGATACAAGTGGGAGTGAGCTGTCATCTGAAAACGATACTGAGTCTGATTCTGACGACTCATGTGAAAAGCTTCCAACTACTTATGTTCGCATGGCCAAGATTAATGAGGTTAGTAATTCTGTTCCTATCTCTGCTAATGCTTCTGCCAATATGTCTTGTGTTGAATGTGAGAAAAACAATCCTAAGTTAGACTCTTTGAAAAATCACAATGACTGTTTAGTGATAGAGATTGCTTCACTTAAAGATACTTATCGACAATCTTTAGAATCTCAAATGAGATCTAGGGAGAAAGTTGAAGCATTGTCGACAAGTAATCATGATCTCAAAGTTGAGTTGTCTATTAAAATGACAATCAACGATCATAAGTTTTAAGAGATTTTTAAACATCGTTCTAAGATAACTGAGCTTGAGAATGAAGTTCTTGAGTTGAAAAAAAGTTGGGCAAATTTAGAAACTCTTCCTTTTTGCTAAATGAAATAATCGAAGTATTTGGTAAGCAAAAATATTCGAAAAAGGGTATAAGTTTTGTTGAAATACCATCACCTTTTCAAAATGATTATAGAGCAAATCCTTTTGCTAGAAAAGAAGAAGATGTGATTGTGAAAGAATCTGTAGTTTCAGACAAACCTAAACTAGTAAAATATGAAAATGTTAAAGTCCAAACTTCAACTCAAAAACCTCATGTTGAAAGCAACAAAGTCTTTGTTGAGAATATTGATAAAGTCATCATTGATGATGTGTTTGAACCCGAAGTGATACACTAGAACCAGAACATTCCAAGTTCTAATCACATTCTTTGTGAACCTCATGAATTTGAGGAGGCCGTGTATGGTTCATACACAACTCAAGTGAGAAAGGAAGACCAAGTTAAGTTTAAACCGGTGAAGGCTAAGAAATCAGAAAAACCCAAAATTTCTAATGAGGATTTGATGCGTTTCAACAATCATACTGTTTCCATGCCGTCAACTGGTCGTGTGTTTAAGTTGAAAGGAATTGACACGATGTTCACTGAGAAAGACATTCCGACTAGCATTATCAAACCAGAGCTGATTGAAAGTGTTTCTCACAATGAAACTTCCAAGATACAAGATCTTGAACGTCTGTATGTTTGTGCCAAAACATCAAACACATCAGACCCATTGATTAAGGCTAAGCAATTGTTAAAAACTGCTAAAAAGGTTCATTTTGTGAAATCAACTGGAACTGACACATTGCAAAGTTTTTCCAACTATTCTAATCTTGACTTCTATATGAAAAAGAAGTGTGTGTCGTCTGATGATTTGGCCAAAAGTTTTACTAAGAATGTGAGTCATCAACCTTTTGTGGCATCTGTTTTTGCCAAATCTCAACATGATCGTGTGGACATGAGAAATTGTTTTCTGTGTGGACAACAAGGTCATGTGGTGAGAAACTGTGGACAGAAGAAATCTCAAAATCTTCATCCGTTTGTCAAGGACCATTCGAAACCGGTTCCTGTGATAAAGGAGATTCTCGAACAACCTTTGTCGTGTGATGATGACACTCACATCATGTTTTCAAATATGAATCCACGCAAGGTAATCCATGTGAATGAAACATATGGTCAAGTAAAACAAAAGTTTGTTCCAACTGAGCCAATCTGCAAGAACGTGAACTCAGATGTCGTTCAAGCTACTTATCTAAGACGAAAGTCTAAGAAACTTTTAGCTTATTCTCAAGTTGTTGAACAACAATTGAATTCAACTAAATTTGTTTCTTCTCATGAAACTCTAAAGGTGCCCAAGACTGAATCCTGGGCTGCCTTTTTGAACTAATCACTTTTACTTTGTGTGTAGGGTACATCCAACACCGTGTCTGGTGAAAACTGGATAATGGATAGTGGATGTCCTCGTCATATTAAAGGAAATCTCGACCTCTTAACAAATGTGAGAAATATTCAAGGGGGTTATGTGGCTTTTGCTGGGATTCTGGGGGTATGATAACACAAGAATGTGAAGTTTCTAATGGGCATATTACGTTTGAAAAGGTCAATTACTGTGATAAGGTAGATCATAACTTATTAAGTGTGTCGCAATGGACATGGTTGTCATGCGATCACCTCGATCAAATTATATTTGTGTCTTAAATATGAGTTCTAAAGTATCAACATCTATCGAAACATGTTGTAACGATTCCGACAAAACCAGGTAGACGTTAGTTACGTCATATGTAATGTCGGGTACATGAGTTACCATAGTAACTATACGAGAATACAGGGTTCACTGTATTGATTGTGCTTGAATAAATAATTCATCGTATTGAATATGCGATTAATCGATTGATAGTTATTGAAACCCGAACGAATCGAGGGTTCAATTATAGACGAGATATATGATATTTAGTGATTTTACGAAGAATTAATGCTTCGGGATAAGTAAAGTACGGCACAGAAAAAGAATTTCGATTTAATGGTACGACGGTACATTAAACGAAACCTTTAATACCAAACCGAGCAAGAGACAATCGATCAAGCCGAAAAAGATGCGCGATAATTAATAATATGTTGTTTTGAGTTAATAAATGTCATGGTTTAAGTTTTTAAAGTTTTTAAATCGGTTTTATATAAATTTCATTTTTTAGCCGAAAAACAATCGTTTTGGCCTCGTTTTAAGCCGAATTAAACGTTTAACCGAGAAACGAACTGAACCAGATTATCCAAAACATTATCCGGATTGCGGATATCCAAATGAGTGGCCAAAAATGAACTTGTGGGTCCCACCCCACCCACACATGAGGGCCGATCGGAATATAGGGGTGTTATACCCCTTACATTTTCTTTTTTCATCCAACTTTTTCAACAAACCTCCAATTCTCTCAAGACCAAGAGCCTAAAACCGAGATTTTTGACAAGAAAAACCGAGGTAAAATTGTGTTATGTACGTGTTTATGTTCGTTTCTTGATTGTTCTTGCAAGAAAAGGAGGTTTCCAAGTGAAAAAGGGTGAAAACCCGAGATGGAAACCGATTCTTGCATGATCAAGTGATGTATATGGGTTATACAAGGGATCTTGGTCCAAGAGAGGAGTTAAACGAATCAAAAACGAATTTTTACGGTTAAATCTTTGTTTTAGTATTATAACCGTAACCATGAAAGAAATGGCTTGATCGTGAGTGTAACTTGCTTGGTATTGTGGTATGTTGATTGTAGGCTCTGTATTTAGTGGTAGATAAGGCGAAAAGACGAGTTTGTGGCTCGTAGTGGCGGAAAACGAAAGGTATATTCGGTTATGTTCGGTTTTGGGAAATTTGGACAGATTGTTGATACTTTAGAGTTAGGTCATGAAATTTTACAGAGGTGTTAAACACATGAAAATATGAGTTCTGTGAATTTTTGGATAAAGGATGAATATTTGGTGAATTTAATGCTCGGTTTTGGCCAAAAATGGTGAAAAATAGTTAATTATCATGAAAAATTCTGGAAAATTCAGATAAGCTTTTCATATCATGTATAAGTCACACACAAAATTTGAGATCCGTTGGAGAAGTCTAAGTAGGCTTTTCGGTTAAACGAGTTCTAGGGATTTCTAGCTCGGTTTTAGTAAAAAGGGCATGTAAAAGAAGATTTTGGTTCTGGAAAAATTACAAGGGACTATGTGGATGGCAGGGGACATCCAGGAAAATTTGGGATTTTTCTAAGATCGTTTGGTATTTACGACATATTTAGTGTTTAAATGGTGTTTAAAAATAGATAAATAAATTTTAAATATAAGAATTAATTCTGGAAATATTTTTATAAAATTCCCAACTGTTAAAAGTGATTTGTGCAAAATTTCAAGATCCGAGAGTAAACGGATAATTAATCGTGCTAATTATCAAACTTTTAAAGTTAAAACGCGTAAACCGGTGAAGTTCGCTTAAGCGAGCTGACTGGTGTATAAAAACCCTAAAAATGAACTATTTTCATATAAATGAGTTAAACAAGTAAAAATAAATCATCCGAAAATAATTCGGATGATTTGAGTAATTTTAACCTATTTTAACAGTTTCCGGTATGCCAAAGACGGAAACGGGTCTCGCGGCCAATCGGGACGTCTAAACCGAACTATAATTTCACATCTTTAATTAAATTATCAGACAACCACTATTTTCGGGTCGTGTGTGACCAAACTCATTTTTGAAACATAAAAACGGATAACCGTGACGCAAAACGAGAGAAAAACGACTAATAGTAGTTGTGACCATGGAACTCTAAACGACGTCACAATCTGAGTCCGGAGAAGTGTTTCTGGGTTAACCTTGCCCCCAGAACGGGTACAGTGCTGGGTTAACAGTGTCCCCAGATGTACCGGTTAACTTGGTTAAAGTTATATAATCAATAATTGTATAGTAACGATCGTAGGGATCATATTACAGATTGGACGTGTTAACTGATAATGATTGTTGTTACCTGCTTGCATGTGCTAAGGTGAGTTTCACGAGCCCATTTTTCTGAATTGTTTTAAATGTTTTCCCGGGGCGGAAGCATGTTACTACTGAAATATTTAAGTACATACTGAACGCATGGATTTGCGTGGATTTATATATATTGTTTATTGTACGGGAATCATACGGAAATGTACTAAGATGGTAATTGTCTGAGTTGTTAATATTGTAAGGTCCCGCAACAGTGTTCCGGGTTAACAGTGTCCCCAGATGTCATTGGAAGTGTTCTGGGTTAACAGTGTCCCCAGAGGTTATTGGAAGTGTTCTGGGTTAACAGTGTCCCCAGAGGTTATTGGAAGTGTTCTGGGTTAACAGTGTCCCCAGAGGTTATTGGAAGTGTTCTGGGTTAACAGAGGTTTCACTTGTGGGCTCAGCATAATTACATCGATAATATTATATTTTGATAATGATATATCATGGTTTACTAAAATTGTGAAACTCACCAACTATTCGTAGTTGACCCGTTTTCTCACATGCTTTTCAGGTACAATTTAGATGAAGTGATTGCTTACGTGCTAAGTGCTTGATGTGTGTAAGATTTGTGTGCGGGATGTTAGGATACATTATAACAGATAGAATTATGAATCGTATTGTATGATGTGTGTATCACCTAGACGGTAATGAAAGATGAAATAATGTAATTTTGAAGTATATTAATGCATTCAGTTTTCTTTATAAACAATGTGGTTGATATCAGAGGTGTCTGTCGCATCCCGTTTATGTTTCCGCTGCGGTTGCGGGGTGTTACACATGTTTTGTCTCAAAAGCAACTGCAAAGTATTCTATTCTATGGCATCGTAGAATGGGTAACATTCATGTTCAAAAGATGAATTATTTAATGGCAAATGACTTGGTTGAGGGAGTTTCTTTGAAGAATTTTACTTTATCTGACCATTGTGTTGTGTGCAAGAAAGGCAAACAGAATAAAAAGTCACATCTGTCTAAGTTATTGAATTCCATTGATACTCCTCTTGAACAGCTTCATATGGATCTTTTCGGTTCAGTAAATCGTGCTAGTATCTCTGGAGATTGGTATTGTCTGGTGGTTACCGATGACTATTCAAGATATTCATGGGTCCTATTTATGAGTTCAAAAGATCAAACACCTGTTCTGGTACAATAATGAGGAGAATTCGAAGTGATAATGGTACTGAGTTTAAAAACACTGTATTAGATTTATTTTGCATTCTGTTGGTTCCCGGATTAATAATCGATAACAATAACAGATCTCAGATCTGTGAATATCCGATAAATACTATTAAAGATCTAGCTCATAATTTACCTTGATTTAATATTATGTATGTGTATATATTATCAATATATTAGATGAATAATGTTAAGGTGAAGCTTGAGAGAGAGCAATTACTCAAAAATTCTTTCTATTATTCTCAAAACTTAATTAAAGTGAACAGTAGTTCACTATATATAGAAGGTGACCTGGTTCGCTAACATCCCCTAGCGAACCAGCTTCCCCTTCATTACATAAATTATCATAACGAAACACCCCCTGATTCGTTAACATCACCTAACGAATCAGGAGGGAATACATTATAATGTCTTAGTTCGCTAACATCCCTAGCGAACTAGACTTAACCTTAACGAACTAGTTAATAATAAACATTAAATATTACATTAATTAATAAATAAAACATTAATGATAAATACAAAGACTCTAGACGTAAAACCGTGTACTAACAGACACCCCCTCGTCTTGAGCCCTTTGTCTTTAACTTATTTGAATCGCTTGGACTGCCAGTCTCTGCAACTATGAATTCCATGTTCATGACACACACGAACGACTCGTTGGAATTGCATAGCCAGGTCGTAATCTTTTTGGCGCTCGAACAAAATCTGCTTCCTGTGTAGCACATCATTGTCCGTCTCTGATAAATTAACCAACCACATCGGGTCGATTATCTTGATGAGCTTGGTCTACAGTCCTCGACCACGAACAATAACGGCCTCGCCAGTACGATTGTCATAGTACCAACGGTTGAAAGACAGATAAATATCTTGAGGCATTGTCTTCACAGGAACCTTTTTCATCGTCTTTGGCGGCTTTACTTTCAAGACAAGTTTCTTCCAGCCGGTCCTTGGATCAATCTCGTCAATGCGCTTACGTCTTGGGACCTGGGGCTTGAAAAATTTGAAACCATGATTGACCTCGAACAGTAAGAGTTGATGAAACCACTCAGCCGTTCGGTAACCCCCACGATTGATAAATGGACGTCTCGCGAGGGTACGTACATCCCAACGCGGTAGAGTTAAAACATCCATTATCCTCTCGTAATACTGGACACCCTTTTCCCACTTGACTATACATACTTTAAGGTCAGAATCATAAGCCCATGAAACAATATCACCATGTACCTTTGAAACAGTCTTGAAGGTAGTCACTTGATTAGCCTCAACCCAAGCATCAGCAGTATCTTTTCTTTCTTGATCTACATAACGATAAGCACTGATAATTTTACCCACTTTATGACGTTTGAACCATTTTTCTACGTCCTCATCAGTCACTTCTTTGAGTGAGGGTACTGTTCGCTGCATAACATTTTCCAATTCATCCTCAATCTCTTTAATTACTTCTTCATGAAATACCGGAACACCTTGATCAACGTTTGCGTGTTGATACAAGTCCGGGTACTCTTCAGCAGTCACATCCTCCATTTCAATCTCTTCATCCTCATAAACAAAATCCGTATTCATAAATAACGGATCAACTTCCAAATCTTCCTCAGTTATCACTTCGACATCGGGCTCAGTCTCTAAAGCAGTCAACTGATCGTCATTCAGCCCAAGCAGAATCGAAATCTGCTCCGGTGTCAAGGATCTAACCACAAACTCAGCAACCTCTATCTCATCTCTGTTTACCACACTACGAACCACCCCTGATCCATCAACAAATATCACTGTGTTAGCTGCAATCATTTCAATTGGCTTGGCAGCTGTTGGATCTTGATAAATAATTATCTGCTTACTCGAATCATCACCGCCACTAACACCTGCACCAGAGGATGAACCATGCGATTGTTTAGGCTCACCTCCTGCATCAGACTCGTCAGGATCATCATCGTCGTTTTTGAGTTTCTTGAGGGCATCTTCTTTACAAGTTAATTGTAAAATCAACTCTTCTTGTTCCTTTAATTTCACCCCCTGAGACTCAACAATCGTACGCAACGACTTAGTCTCCTTCTGACAGAAAGAAATGTAACTCATCATTCGTCGTTGATTCTCCATGAGTCGTTCTTGAGTTTGACGGTCAGCTGCCATTTGATTTTCATATAGATGTAGCAGATTCAGCAGCATTTCAGTTTGACAACCTGGTGGCAAGTTGTATACGGATGGATGAACAGGTTGAACAGGTCGTTGAGGCCGAGTAATTCTCATGAATGAGACATCACTAGGCGGAGGTGGAGGAGGAGTAGTTGTTTGCGGATGAGGAGGTCTCATTGATGTAGTAGAAGATACTGTAGACAATGCAGCAGGAGGTCTCGGTATCTCGGTTAACGCCATTTGAGGAATAAGACCGAGCCTCTCGTGTGACACCAACGTCGTCGTTAAAGTAAGCATCGGAGTGCTAGTAGTTAGCGGCACCGCCGAGCTTTGAGGAGTTGATTGACGTGGTGGAGGGGTTCCAATGATTACCCCAGCCCCAGCAGACACACGGGGCTTCTTTGATGGTTCACCAGTAGCTACAGCTTTACCCTTTCTTTTTCTTTCCAGCTGAGCTTTCATGGTGGCAGCTAGAGCAGCATCGACTGCATCTTGTTGTTCTTTAAGAGCTCGTTCACCAGCTCCACCAGCACCATCATTCCCATCATTATCACCATCATCATCTCCACCATCATTGTTCCCACCTTCTCCCCCTTCACGCTCGGAATCCGAATCATCGTGGATCCAGCGCTCATTAGGAGGACATACATAATCTGGATTGATTATATGACCAATCATCCGTTTGTCCTATGGATTTTCTTTTCTATAAATTAACATACGATGTACCGTTTCAGCTTTCATATGTTCCATATCAAGAACATCGTTCACCAACGTTCGATCAATCACCAAATTCAGAATCAAATCCTGAATAATTAGCTGTAAAAAGCGAGGATACATCAAGAA
The DNA here is from genome assembly GCF_021521415.1 of Bidens hawaiensis. NCBI lineage: Eukaryota > Viridiplantae > Streptophyta > Magnoliopsida > Asterales > Asteraceae > Bidens > Bidens hawaiensis. Next base: position 1,803 of record NW_027495328.1, on the reverse strand, counting down.
CTTCTTTGACTGTAGAGTTAACTGAACCTGCTCTTTCAGATGATCAAATATGAGTTCTGAGTAGTTGAGGAGCTTGTTCAGGATTAGGGCAACAAACGCCGACTGTAAACTTAGGCGACACTCATCAAACCCACCGCGACGTCAACTCATACAATGAAGTAGAACATGCAACAGATACTTGTATGGTGGACACAACCCATTTTTGTTCAACATAGATTTATGAATATCACCACCATAGTTCAAGCGTGTGAATAAACCTCTAACCAATGTCCTGTCAAATTCACTCAGGTTATCATCATTATCGTCAAATTGAAGTACCAGACGAATGACCTCAACATAATCGTAATTGGAATCTGATTGATTGTAGCTCGAACCCATTTATCTGCCTCAACATATTCCGCCGTATTCCAAAATTGCCTGATTATATTAAGATACACTTTAGGTTTAGCAGTGATGGCATAGTATATCTTTGAACGTCGTAAGAAAGTCAACATAGCTCCAAACGTTTCCAAATCAGTCACATCTTGGTCAACATAAGCACAAATGTTGTGCTTTTTATCAAATGGCAATAAGATCACTTCAGCTTGTTGATCATGTTGTGGTGGTTGTCCTTGTGGAGGTTGATTTTGTTGTTCTTGATCAGCCATATTTTACTGTATAAATAAAACCTAACATGAGAATGGATATCAAAATATATAATCAAAAGATATGTGTAATTAATCTAGTTACGCGTATTAGACGATTTAAATTCTTTAATTAAATTAAATGAATATTAAAATTAATTTATTTAATAAATGTCATTCGTTGGGAATCACACTGATTCGTTACAATAAGATAACGAATCAGGTGATTCGCTATCAAGTAAATACCTTAACGAACTGAACATAGCGAATTACTATTTAATTTGACGAACTAAACTCTAGTTCGTTATATTTTAAGCGAATCCATATCTGATTCGTGTAACATTTTATTCGCTTAGCTAGTTCGTGTAAAATCTTAACGAATTGGACACAAAACAGTCTCAATTCGCTAAGACTAACGAATGGTCATAATTAAGACTTGTTCTTTGACTTCACAAAGTCAAGGTCAAAATTAGGATGGACATAGATAGTCAACAATATGAACCCGGGAACGATTTGGCCATAACTATCGTCGAATCATCGCAATAATGAGCTCGGTGTACTCGGAATTACATTCGTAATCGAAGATGAATGAGATTAAGACTCAAAATCTCTAAGTACATAGGTTAGACGAACCTACTGTAAACACTAATAACACAAAACTATAATTAACCCGGCAAACAACAATCAAATCATGATTGAAGCCCACTAAGGGTATCGGAATATGATTCCGATCAGAATGACATCAAAATCATATAGTTATTAACATAATTATACACAAATGGATTTCAAAACTTCGGAAACCCTTAAACTCTTAAAAAATCATAATTTAACTATCAACTCGTAGCCATTTTTGACGAAAATTATATCGCCATGATCGGCTATACCTTAGAAACTCAAATATATCCTTGAAATATCCAAACAAGAAAGTCGAGATTTCAGAGAAAATTTGAACAGGGTTTCTTAAAGATGAAGGAAGAAGGCGAACAGTGGAAGACTGTTCGTTTTCTTGTCTTATATAACAGTGCACGCAACCCGAGGTACAGCTTGTATGAATCAGACGATTCGTTTAAATTAAAGTTAACGAATTAGCCCATTCGCTAACTCAATTTGTTACCTTATGTTGGCGAATCGCTACTTGATTCGTTAAATTAAAGGTAGCGAATAAGACATGATTCGTGTC